>NC_057807.1:59331561-59470577 GCF_018294505.1 Triticum aestivum
CCGTAGCGCTCCAACACAAGTCTGTTTCGTCCGTTTTGCGGTACGCCACACCCCTCCCGATCAATAGGACCCCCGTTTCGACCGTAGGAGGTCCGTTTCGTCCGTTTTGCGGTATGCCACACCCCTCCCGATCAACAGGACCCCCGATTCGACTGTAGGAGGTCCGTTTCCTCCGTTTTGTGGTACGCCACACCCCTCCCGATCAACAGGACCCCGTTCTGAATGTAGGAGGTCTGTTCCTCCGTTGTGCGGTACGCCAGGCCTCATTTCCATCGCCTATTCCATCCAAGCCCTCCCGATGAACACGACCACACATTCCGTTCCGACCCATCCGGTTGGCTCCCCATGAACACGATGACGATGCCGTTTCTTCGTTCCGACCCAGCCATGTACGTATGCGCGAGTAGGCGTTCGAGACCCTGCCCGTATGTACGTACGTGGTTGTATTTTCTTTCTTGCACCCTCGTCGTTGTACGTACATGTACATGCTACGTCGCGCCTCTACTATGACACGTGCGCGCCTCTATTACGACATGTGCGCGCCTCTACATCGACCAGTATGTATGTACACGTTAGCGACCAGAATGACAACGCTACCTACGCTTCGACCAGGTGGGTCCCGACTGTCAGGCACTTCCTTGCCTGCGAAGATGTAGCTGGTGGGTCCCAACAGTCAGGGGGCGAATCATTTTTTTTGCCCGGACGCACTTCCTTGCGTGCGAAGATGTAGCTGGTGGGTCCCAGCAGTCAAGGGGGCGAATCGTTTTTTTTGCCCGGACGCACTTCCTTGCATGCAAAGGTGTAGCTGGTGGGTCCCAGCAGTCAGGGGGGAAACATTTTTTTCACGAAATACAGTGGCCCGTCCGGTGGTCCCCACTGTCAGGTGGAGGAATAATTATTTTGCGCATAATAAGGAGGCACTTCCTTGCTGCGGTCGTGGACCAAGCTGTCAGCGTCTCCATGCACAGTACTCTTCCGATGGAAGTCGGTCGTTGACCACATTGACCACGCCACACCGAGAGCACCACGGCGGTGGACGACGGCGAGGCCTAGGAAGGGGACGACACGGAGGCAGGGAAGACTCGGCAGTTGTTCCCCACGTGGAGGGGAGTACGACTGTACGAGGGTTTACTGGTTCGTCTACCATCGCCGGAGAATAATAGCAGGTGTGGGTGAGTAGAGGGATGGCTAGGCCAGCGATGGGAGTACGGTGGGGCGGTGAGGCCTGCGCGGCAGCACAGACGGCCGCGGGGAGGAGGGAGCAAGCAGTCCCGCCGGCGCTTGTTTGAGCGGCTGGAGCAGGAAAAGCAGAGATTGAAGGAGCACGACGACCGTTGGATGGACATCCAACAGTCACTACTTGTGCGTCAACCTTTTTTGTAGGAAAGCCTCAAATCTGTGGAAAACAGCATCCAACCCATCTGCCATTATTTTTAATAATTTACAACCCATTTGCTAATTCTTAAGGTTTTTTTGGAGCCCATTTCTTTTTGTTAGCATTACAGCCCATATTGTGGCCACGGTTAAAAAATTATACAAAATTTTGCATATTTCGGTGCGGTCCGAACTATTTTTAATCCCGAAATTTCGGCTCACATTCAAACTGATTTTAAAAATAAATGTATATCAATATAAAATCCAACAAATTCTCCACGCATAAAAACTAATGTAATTTAAAATCGTGAAATGAAAAAAAGATATTTGAAACTAATTGCCAGTTTGATGTGTTTTAAAAATGTAAAGCCCATTTCTCATTACTGATGGGACATTTTCTCGGCCAGCCGAATGAAAGCTCTCCTCGTCTTGAAAGATTTGCAGCCCAACAGGCGTGACAAAGCGACTTGGCAAATCACAAAAAAACTGGGCTGTGGCCATGGACCCAGCTATCAGCCTATCCACGTACAGTACTCTTCCGATGGAAGTTGTTCCTTGACCACGTTGACCACGCCGCGTGGAGAGCACCACGGCGGTGGACGATGGTGAGGCCTAGGAAGGGGACGACGCGGAGCCGGGGAAGACGCGGCAGTGGAAGCCCACGCGGAGAGGAGTACGAGGGTTCACTTGTTCGGCTGCGGTGTGAGGCTGCCGTCGCCGCAGGGCCTGGCCAGCGGTGGGAATAGTAGGGGGCGGTGAGGCCTCCGCGGCACCACATCCGGCCACGGGAGGCAGGAGCATGCGGCATGACCGGCGCTGCTTTGGGCAGCTGGAGCAAGAAGACCAGAGGTTGAAGAAGCACTACGGCCGTTGGATGGACATCGTACGGTCACTAGAGCTAGAATCGTTCATATTGACTAAGTTGACAAAGCCCTTCGTCCCCGTCAACTTAGTAGGCCCACAAGTCAGCCTCCCACCAAGGTGGGTCCCAGCTAGCCGGGGGAGTATTCATTTTTTTTGTGCGTAATAAGGAGGCACTTCCGGTGGGTCCGAGGTGACAGCAGGGGGAACGTTTTTTTCGCGTAATACGTTGGCCCGTACGGTGGGTCCCAGCAGTCAGGGGGAAATGATTTTTTTTTCGCAAAATACTGGTGGCCCGTCCAGTGGGTCCCCGCTGTCAGGTGGTGGAATAATTATTTTCTGCGTAATAAGGAGGCACTTCCTTGCGGCTGCCGTGGACCCAGCTGTCAGCCTCTCCACGTACAGTACTCTTCCGATGGAAGTCGGTCATTGACCACATTGACCACGCCACGCCGAGAGCACCACGGCGGTGGACGACGGCGAGGCCTAGGAAGGGGACAGCGCGGAGCCGGGCCACGGGAGGCAGGAGCAGGCGGTAGCACAGCCGGCCACGGGAGGCAGGAGCAGGCGGCACAACCGGCGCTGCTTTGGGCGGTTGGAGCAAGAAGAGCAGAGGTTGAAGAAGCACTATGGCCGTTGGATGGACATCAGACGGTCACTGGAGTATTGACTAAGTTGACAAAGCCCTTCGTCCCCGTCAACTTAGTAGGCCCACAAGTCAGCCCAACAATATGGTGGGTCCCAGCTAGCAGGGGGGTATTCATTTTTTTGGGCATAATAAGGAGGCACTTCCTTGCGTGCAAAGATATAGCTGGTGGGTCCGACCTATCAGCGGGGGGAACATTTTTTTCGCGAAATACAGAGGCCCTTCCTATGGGTCCTAGCTGTCAGGTAGAGGAATCATTACTTTGCGCGTAATAAGGAGGCATTTCCTTGCGTGCGACCGTGGACCCAGTTGTCAGCCTCTCCACGTACAGTCCACTTCCGATGGATGCCGTTCATTGACCATGTTGACCAGGTCGCGCCGAGAGCACCAGGGCGGTGGACGATGGCGAGGCCTAGGAAGGGAAAGACACGAAGCCAGGGAATACTCGGCAGCTGTTTCCCATGCGGAGGAGTACGAGGGTTTACTGGTTCGTCTGCCCTTGCCGGAGAATAACAACATGTGTGGGTGAGTAGAGGGATGGCTAGTCGAGCGATGGGAGTACACAGGGGCCCTGAGGCCTGCACGGCAGCATAGTCGGCCGCGGGAGGAGGGAGCAGGCAGTCCCGTCGGTGCTTGTTTGACCGGCAGGAGCATGAAGAGCAGAGATTGAAGAAGCACGACAGCTATTGGATGGACATCCAATAGTCACTGCTCTCGTGTGTTGACTAAGTTGATAGGGCGTTGCGTGTGCGTCAACCTTTTTTTATGAAAGCATACGCGTCAACCTGTAGTAGGCGCACAAGTCAGCCTCAAATCTGTGGAAACAGAATACAACCCATCTACCATTATTTCTAATAATGTAGAGCCCATCTGCTAATTCTTAAGAATTTTTTTGGAGCCCACCTTCTTTTTGTTAGCATTACACCCCATATTATGGCCACGTTTAAATAGTATACAAATTTTTGCATATTTCGGTGCGGTCAACTATTTTTAATCCAGAAATATCTATTCACATTCAAACTATTTTGAAAAATAATTCATATAAATATAAAATCCAAATAATTGTCCACGCATAAAAATCAATGGAATTTAAGATCTTGTAATGGAAAAAAATTTAAACTAATTCCCGGTTTGATGTGTTTTAAAAATGTACAGGCCATTTCTGGGCAAACCGAATGAAACTCTCCTCGTCTTGAAAGATTTGCAGCCCAGCAGGGCCGATAAAGCAAGTAGGCCTTGTTTGGGTATTTCTTTAAAAAAAATAGAACTGGGCTAGCCATTTTCAGCAAGAAAAAAACACAACTGGGCTCATGATTTGGTAAACATAAATAAAACCCTGGCTAGACGGGCCACAGCCCCCGCACAGCCCCATTGTTACCCTGATCCGTTGCTAAAACTAGTATAAATAACAACTGCTTGTTCCTAAAAAAACTGCGCGACTTGCTGGGTCCCTGGTGTCAGCCGCTCGTAGTGTAATTCTCTCGTTTATTGACTACGTTGACAATGGCGTGAGCCCCAGATGTCCAACCATTAGGAGGAACCATATTTTTGGGCCAGTACTATAGAGGCACTTGCTTGCGTACTGCCATGACGCTGGTGGGTCCCTACTGTCATCCTCTCCATGAACAGTCATCTCCTTGTTCGTCTCGGTTGTTGACAACGTTGACAATGCAAGAGGGCGGCGCACCGCGCATGGCGAGCGAACCAAGGCCGCAAGGCGGAGGACGATAGCGAGGCCTTGGACGGAACGAACAGGAGCCATTGAAGATGCACCGGTCCAGTCGCAGGCAGAGGGGAGTACGAGGGTTGACTGGTTCAGGCGCGGGTGCGTGTTGGGGCTGACGTCGCCGGAGAATAACAGGACGCGTGGGGGAATAGAGGGAGGGACTGGCCAACGTTGGAGGGTATGTACGGTAGGGCGGCGGAGGCGCAGCCAGCCATGGGAGGCGGGAGCAGGCGGAGCCGACGGGGTCATTTGGTTTGGGCGGCTGGAGGAAGAAGAAGACAAGAGATAGAAGATACACGACAGATGTTGGATGTCAACCCGACGGCTGGTAGGCAGAATCGTTTGTTGACTGGCTAGTAAGTCGACACCACCTTGGATAGGCTATTTCCTCGCGGGTCCCAAATGTCAGAATCCAAATCTGTCACGGTCATGCAGCCTTTCCTATGAAAATTTATAGCCCATTTGATGTGCTAGTTCGAAATAAGTTTGTGGGTGCTGATGGGGGCTAATCACTTGGCTTCTGTAATGCACAGTGAGCTCAAGCAGCCGGCGAGAGTGATGTTATTTCCCTTGGTTGGGATTTGTTACAATATTTCACTCTAAATTAAATGAATGGCAAGCCATTTGCCTTGTTCCAAAGAAAATATGACAGTCACAGCCGAGTTGAAAAGGGCAGGAACATCTAACTCCAGCTTACAAACTGTACAAAAGCACGAGTGTTAATTGTTCATCAGGTTTACAAAAAAACCCATATTAAAAAGGGCAACAACATCTAACTCCAGCACTGTTTTTGGCAGTCGTTGTCAAATGGATCGGTCAGGTCCATAGAATGAACATCCTGGGTCGTAAAACTTACTGGATTATGACCACAATATGTTGTAAATAGAAGCCCGGCACATTCAGGAGCTCTTTTGCCCACCTGAAACTCCTTTTTTTGCTCTTTGACATACCCATCCGTCAAAACCATGCTGCTGATAAACTTAAGCCTGATGGACAATAGTAACCTCGCATTCAGTAGGAAGAATGTGACAAATCTTGTGTTTGCACGGTTGGCTACATATCGTTCTAGCGTTATTGTCTTCAATCGAATCTCATGAGAAGTGAGAAAATCCCGATGCTTATGAATCCACCGATTGGTTATAACTTTCTTACCCCGTCCTGTTGCCTAAATAGACATGAAGATTGAAAATAGTTAAGGTCTAAAAGAAGAGTGTCGAAAGAGCAACAGCTGAACGGTTAATTCTAGTACACTATATGCGGGCTTCCAATGTGCGTGAAATTATCACCTTTATATACAACTTCTCCAGACATGGAAAGCATTGCAGCAAGCCAATAATCTTGTTCATATCAAAACTATTCATTTGGATATATAAGATCTTGACAGAATCCAGCACCATTGATAGGCCATCCATGGAGAAACTCTTCATTGAGCATAGAACATAATATTAGTACAAAATGTGTACTCCAAGATGATATATAAATTATGCGCAGAAATTTAAAATGCAGCTTATGGTTACAAGTGTAGATGATAATATAAAGTACCTGAAGAACTGTGGAGCCAAACACCATATTGAAATGAGCACAGAGATCATGTATTACACCCAAGGTCTCCAGTTTAGGCGCAGAGAGGACGGTTATTTGCAACGGTGAATAACTAGAATCAAGGATCAACCTTTGAAGTGAAGGGGCATCTTGGATGATGAGCTGCCTTCCGTCAAAAGAAATTCCAATTCTTACAAGGTTAGGCGACTTTATTTGGAGACAACCGATTCTAACTGTGAAAACAAGCACCAAGCACTCCAGCGCAGGGCAACTGGAGTGGATGATGTTGTGCAATGAGGCCTCCGATATACGAACCCGCACAAGTGAAAGTTTCTTGAGAAATGGGAGTCGAAGGTTTAGTACCAGATTGTCTGGTAGGTAGCACAGCGCAAAGGTGGCGGTGTGGAGAGAGGAGGAAAACCGCGAGATGGACATCGGTGCTGAGGGCACAAGTTCATGGCGTTCGGTATGTGGTATGTGATTTCCAGGGAATAGTAGAACTCAAGCAGCTGTAGTTCTGTGAATTCAGGGGATTCCAGCCAGGCGTCCACCGTGCAGGGCATGGTATGCTTGCTCAGGTAGCATGACGTGATGCAGAGGCTTTGAACGGAGCCCTGGTGGGAGGAGATGATGGCTCTGGGGATTCAAAATCATTGAAGAGAGATAGCTGACGACAGTCGAGATTAAGGGGCACGGCGCGCCATAGAGGGCGCCACCGAATTGAGAGGACTTGGGTGCGGCAGCAATCCTTGGTTGGGAGAAGCGAGATGATCTCCCCAAGGATGGCGTCCGGGAGATTGCTGATGCGGTCCACCCGAGATTCTACGGGTTCCTGGGATCCGGTGGGGGCGGGGTCGCCGCTTCTCCCCGCGCTGTCCGGGTTGCGGGATCTACAAAGGCGTCGCCGCTGGCGGAGCCTCATCTTCTTGGCGCTGGGGTCAGCCGACTCCATTTTCCTCGAGGGCAGTCGCGATCGCGCTCACGATTTGAGCAGAGTAACGAATGACGAGCCTAGTTGTAGTGCGAGCGAAGAAGAAGGGAGCTGGGGGTTTTCTGTAGGAGTGAGGAGAAGGGAGCTGGGGTTTTCTGTAGGCAGTGAGGTGAGGAATTTGGGGTACGAGTGGAGCGAGCTGACGTGAGGTGGGTGGGAGCGAGGAGGAAGAAGAGCACCCAGTTTTTTTTGGGGGGGGGGGCGGTGTGCTGGGTGTGGGTAGCGCCTTTTGAATTGATTTTACTATTTACTAGTGTGGATTGGCTGTTTTGTCTTGGGCCCAGAGAAACAATTACTACTAGTACAGTGGAGACACCTTACAGACTACCCAGAAAAAACAATTACTACTAGTACAGTGGAGACACTCTACCGCTTCTGGCTCCTCCTAGGTCATTGAAACGTCTCCTCTACTGAATGTCGTTATACTTTTGTTCACCGACATGCGGGCCATGCAGCGCGCGGGCCCAAATGCCATCCACCAAATTAGAAGGCAGTATGCAGGCGGAGAGTCACCCGGTCGTAGCGCGGCAGTAACGAGCCGTCGTATCACAAAACCCCACCTCCCCGCAGTCTAAGTTTGACGGACGAAGCAACCATCATTTCACTCTTCGCTGAATCCCCTTCTCCCTCACCGTCTTCAAGAAAGGCAACACTCGCATCTGCCACTGTTCTTCTCTCCCAACGAAGGGAAGGTAAGCGGATCCGTGATGTTGGTATATTTTCGTTCAGAGAAAAAAAAGAACTTTTGCAAAGCAGTAACCGATCCTCACTCTCTTTTTTGTTTCATTGTCATTGCGATTGTGTTTTCCTTTCAGTGGTCTCCTAGTATTCGTCAGTTTCATGATGGACCAAGGAGAACCAGGCAAAGATCTGCCGATATTGGAGCAGACGCGGGAGGCTGATCCCCACGAGACAGAGAGCTCCAAGAAGATGGAGGCAACCACCGAGCCGACCCCAGATACGCTCACGGCCACTACTGAGATGGTCAACGCCCCGTTTGAGGTTACAGCCCCCGTGGCACTGCAGGAGCAGTTTTCCCCCTTCGAGGATGTGTCCCCCCCCCCCCCCGCTGAGCTGCCCAAGGTGATTTCCTTCTTTGCCGATCTCGATTGTGGTTTTTCATCTAAGTATGTGGTGATTTTTTTAGAAAAGGAAGTATGTGGTGATTAATAATGCAAAATTTTATTAGCTTCGATGCCATGCTATACATAGTGGTTTAAATAACTTGTGTTTCTTATACTGAAAAGTAATTCAGAATTTGTTTCTGTTTCAATTAGAGCCCTGATGCAGACAAGGATTGTGTGGTTGTGCATGTCACTCGCTATGAGGCGGACGACCTGAATATACGCACTGGGAAAACAGAGTTCTTAGGCTGTTGGATCCTGGAAGCCATTTGCGGTTATACCAATGAAGAGGTGTATTCCAGCCTCACTGTTGTCAGGCGTGTTGTCCAGGGTGTACTGAAGCACAAGAAGTTCAAAGCTACTCCTTCGTTTGTGAGGCATACTGTTCTTGTCAAGCTTACGCAGGAAGATGACGTGGCATGCCTCCACAAACAAGTTTATCAGTGGCAAGGCCACAAGGTTGTCTTCATGAAGGTTCACAGGATTGAGCTGCTGCGGGACGTCCTCGATGATGTTCATGGCAAGGTCCGTCTTGTGTCCAGCCCAAATTAGATCGAGGCATGAAATAGTTGCCCCAGCTAGTGTTTAATAGTAGTTTGGATTGTGTCTAATTATCCGAACCTTGCCTGTTATCGACCCCTCTGGGGCTAGTACTCTGTTTGAATCCGTCTATGGGAACTGCTGCTACTTTTGTGTGCCCGTGAATCATGTGAGAACCATCGTAATTGTTGCCGAAACAGATGCGTCCTCACTAGTTTTTTCATGAATATGGCATGGTAAGACATAAGTTGTCACGGTTTATCATACGAGCAGTGTGTGTTTTGATGAAATAGAGCACTCGTTCGAGAACCGTGCGCCGACGTATACATAAGTACTTGTAAACACTGTTGGTGCTACCCCACTTGTAAGCAGTTGTGCAAAACACGGCACATTGGCTCAGCTCGCTTCAACACTAGGCTATCGACCAGCTAACAATCAACAATCTGTTGTCTGACATATAAGCAACTATGTATCTTGTTACAGTGGTTCATGCAGTTAATTGAGGCCACAATGTAATAAATTCCAAACGTTCACACTCTAGTCCAACGCTCATGTGGAACACTCACATTAAACTCGTCTTCATAAAAATCTTGAAAAGCATAAGTTAAGCAATTTTATACATCTCAATGATTCATAGAACATAACAAACATATACTAGTTCACAGCAAAAGACAAAGTTGTGAGAAGGTTTACAAATCAGGAAAAAACAAGCAAGGCTTCTCTGAGCAAAGGGCCTCCCGACAGGCTTAAATTTCCTGGAGTTCACTCTGGTTTTTTCTTGTTGCCACCATCCAGGGTTAGGTTCTCTCATTCCAGAATAACCAATTATAATTGTGGTCTCAGCTGGAATGCTGAACTGAACCATGCAGTGTACTGACCAGGTGAAATTCTTGTGCATTCCACTAAATTTAAGCACCGCTATTTGCAGAAATAAGCAGACCACAATGCCTCTTGTCCGCGCACCTGTCCAAAAAACCGCCGTGCAGCCGTGCCAGCTAGTCCTCGGTCCATGGATGAACTGGTAGAAAGTGCATTCCGTACTAGGATGCAGTTGTTTTCGCTCGTCCCTGCACTGCAATCAGGAAGTAAAACGTACGAATCAGCTTCTTTTAGATTGCGTTGGTCATTCTACCTTAGTTACTACCAATGTAGGGATACCTTGAAGATGGGAGGTTAGACGACGACAACGAGGGATAGCCATCTCATTTTGCGCAGTTGTACTAAAACTGAGGTGTGTGCTTTTGATTGCGCGGATAGAAACGATACGGAGACAGACATCCCGAAACGATATGGAGACAGACATCCCTGTTTGCGCAAATACGAAATACGGTTATTTAAACAGTGACAGATATTACTACTTTCCCCGTTTCCTCTTAGAACCAAGTCCTAGATTCATGCTACAGCTTTCCCACTTTCTTCCCTGTTTGAACCAACGCTTTGAGTTGACTGTATGAACTAGCTTTACTTCTGATCATAGTAGAAGTCTAGGTGGCTTTGGAACAGCGGACGGAAGTAGAAAAGGATCCACACGAAGGGGGAAGAGCTGGGGCAGTAGAGCAAGGCAGGTTTCGAAGGAATATATACCTGAGGGTCGTCGGCATGTGGCAAAGACGGCGTCGGGAGGCCGCATCTTGGCCACAATACCGCAGGGAGGAAGAAGGGGTCGGAGGCCCTCCCGAGCCGGCGCTCTCTCGGAGAGAACGGCACGGCCGCCGATCGGGACGCGCGGGTAGCCGTTGGTCTCCTCCCACGCCGCCGACGACAGCATGAACGATGCACCTACACCCCTGCCCCGGTCGAGGTTGTCCGGCCGGATTTGTGACCAGCCGTGAGCTGAGAGAGAGTGTGGCCACCTATGTCTTGCTTAGATCTGGAGAGCATGAGAGAGTGAACGAGAGGAACCCTAGTAAAGCAAGCGCTAAGGCTCCTGCTTTTATATATAGTGGAGTGATTTTGTTGTACCAGCTTCAAAAAAATGCGCTCCTACGTGTACCCGCGAGTGGGTGTGAGAGAACTAGTGCGTGCGTGCACCGCTTCTCTTCGTGAGAGTACAATATATACTATGCCCAAAGAACGTTCGCCGCAAGAGTAATAGTATAAGTGTGTGACGTGTGAGCTAAAATAAAATGTGCGCGCCGTCTTTTGTTTTTTAGAAGTTCTGAGGGTAGGGTGTGAAGAGCACATATGTGCGTGACGTCTACCTGCAGATAGACGGTGGGTGCGACGTGCGAGTCTGCGAGAGGACTCGGGAGAGTCGTGACTCGTGAGGGTGCGTGTGCGTGAGAGAGAGGGGGGCACGTATCAATGCAATGCATGTGTCCGTAAATCATTATCCGACAAACGTTCGCCACAAGCCTTTTCCTGACGAACGCCGTAAGAACCGTTAGATCGGCATCCGACAGTGTCAGTTTTGCCATGTCATTTAACAGAACAGCCACTCCTCCTACACACAAATCTTCCACGTGAGTGTTAGCAACTGCCGTATGCTCCCTCCGTTCCGAAATGCAGTGCATATAGCTTTATTGAAAATTCGAACCTCGCAAACTTTTACCGAGTTTTCGTGTACCAAATTGCACATGTAGAATACCCTGTATATATCATTTCATTCATCTTCGAGAGGTAACTATAAAGATGGGTGAGGAGTCTACAAAGAAAGACCATCGTATCACCCGCAGCAATTTCAACCATCCTTTAGTGTCGAGGAATATCATAGGAACTCTATATGATATGATTTTTATAGGATTTTTTTCCTTTAGAGCCAATTGGTTCATAGGAATAGATTCATATACTCTACATTTCAAAGGAAATAAACATGATATCATTTCTATAGCTTTAGAGCCACTTGGTTCATATGAATGGATTCCTATACTCCCTTAATTTCAAAGGAAAATAAACATTAGCGTATATTCAATAGAAAAGTTCCTATGATATGAACCAAATTACATCTCTTTACTAATCCCTCCTCATAGGAATTGAGATACATGTCATCTCTAGATTCAATAGAAAAGTTCCTATGATGTGAACCAAATGACATCTCTTTTCCAATCCCTACTCATAGGAATTGAGATGCTCCATGTCATCTCTTTCCCTACAACTTCCATGTATACATCTTCTATTCCTAAATAGATAGTACAACCCACTAGTAGCTTTTTTCCAAAACATGCAACTATGGCACAAGAACTATATAGTGTGCCAATAACTTTGAAAGATGGTCGCTGGATGAAGCTAACCCGACAGTGCAGAGATGGGCAAATCCGAGCACTACTGGCCGTTGGATATCATCAACATTCCACCAGATCTGCCACATGTACAATTTAGAAGACTCCATGGTTGAACTTAAGCATAATGCACAAACCTCAAAACACAAGCACTTCTCCTTTGTTCTAGAATCTTCTGTATCATAATTGATTATTTTTTCTAAATGAATTGCCATTATTTGTTTTTTACTTTATGATTTACAATGCACAACCCCATGAATCTTAACATTTTTATAAAACTAATTGATTTTGAATGAGATGAACTATAAGAACTAAACGAACATCTACATCATGCATATATGACTCAAAGCTTTACATGCTATAGTGTGTATTTATTCATAATTTGGTTTCGAAATCTCATGCGTTCAATACATGTGTACCTTACTAGTTTTGAGTAGAGTAGCAAATTTCACGCGGCCCCGGGTATATCAAAATGCAGGGCCCATGCATCATTGCCTTTCGGTCGAACCTACGTCCACAATTTTTTGTACGTGCTATATCTCCACTGGTCCCCGAACCCAAAATGCTGCCTCGTTCCCGTAAAACCAAGCGGCCCACACATATTTAAGGCATCGACTCGAACCCGTTTACTATGACGTGGCCCCGCACGCCGTAGTACTCCTACAAACCCTACCGCCGCACTCATCATCGGTTTTCTTCAAGAGGACGAGGGAGAAGCCGATTTGTAGTGGAGGCGCTTTCAAAAAAAAGGATCTGTAGTGGAGACCCCTACCCTAGGGTGCCCTAGGTAGCTGCCGCACGCATCATTGTTTTCTCTTTTCTTTATGCTCTTGCGCGCTAGAGTGAAATGATGGTTGCTTCGTCCGTCCAGCTTAATGCGGGAAAGGTGGGGCTTTGTGATTTGACCCCTCATCGCTCATTTTCTACTACTGCGGCGCTACGACCGGGGTGCCTCCAATTCCAACCGCTGCTCCGAACTGTAATTTGGTGCATCGCACGTGGAACAAGACGGTGGATGAGCCACATGTCTGCCAAAGGGGTCCTGTTAAGTGTGTCGCCATTTCGTGTGCGGACTGACCCTGCTTGAGTTGCTACGCCAACACGACAGGAGCAGCCTACCACTTGGTTTTGCTCCTTGGTGAATCCCGACTATATTGATCTAAAAAGATACGTGCTGAACTACCCTCTCCGTCTCGGTTTTTTATTTGTAGGCGTCTCGGTTTATAGGGCCTGCACGTAGTTCTAGGTCATCCATTTGACTAACTAAATATGAGTTACTATGTCACAAAAAGTATATCATTGGATTCTTATTGGTTGATATGTGAAGAAACAAGAAACGAGGTAGAAGTTAATGCACCGCGCCTTAGTATTTTGGGATTATTTGGTTTTCGTAAGATGACTTACTCACCTAGACGGAGGGAGTAGTTGTATTTAAAAGTCGAGGGCGGGGCTTTTCCTGCGCGGTAGGCGGGGCAGTTCCGCCTAGTCGGTTCGACAGAGACGCGAGAAGACGAGGGAGTAGGCTGCTGCAAACGTAGGGTTGTGTGATTTGACAGCGAGTTACTGCTGGACAGGTGGGGCCCCGTGATTTGACTTGCCATTATCATTTTAACTGCGGCGCTACGACCGGCGTGAGTCTCCCGATTCCTGACCACCTCCATACAGGTGCCTCTCCCAATGCTCCACCATGTAGTAGAGGCTGGCTCTTGCATGAGAGCCCACTTCTCCACTTTTTCCTTGCCTCTCTTTCCTCCACATATGCAAAAATGCCATGTAAAGCGCACTATTGTACTTACTTGCTCCTACAGGTGCTTAAGCTTGCCACATAGGCATAAAGTCTGATGTGGCAAGTTAATCAAGAAGAGAGAGACTAGTTTGGTGACCCAAGGAAGAAACGGTGCTAAGCGCGTGTACCTAGGTGAAAAGACAATTTTGACTCTATAGCTAATTAAATGAAGCAAACTTAGCAACACCATTTCATTGGAAGAGGTCACTCCTTGGCAAATGCAATAAATACTAGTACTCCCTGTGTCCCATTATATAAGAACGTTTTTGACACTACACTAGTGTCAAAAACGTTCTTATATTATGGGACGGAGGGAGTACGAATAAAGAGATAGAGAGGAGTAAAAAAATACACTTATAGCCAACCTTATAGCCAACCTTGTTGTACTATGAGTGACTAAGTGATGACTATGTATGACATGCCAACATTAGATAGCCTAACGCACCGTGTTAAAACTCCAAGGGCGCGACCGCGCGAGCGACTGCTGGCAGCCCTTGATCTGAGATTAAACCGGTCGCATGCTAAGTTGCTAAAAATTTGCAGAATAACCCTCCAGAATAGGATATTCACCCATAGATCTAGAATCACGCCATGCAACCATTCGATCTCAGATCCAAGGGCTCTCAGAAGCCCGTATCATGGGAGAATGGAAAACCACTACCCTGCCGTTCGCACACTGGCAGTTCGCTCCTACTCGTCCCGCACTTCCTTTAATACTACGGCGGTTCGCTCATAGTCGTCCCGTCCATTCACATTACGGCAGTTCCACTAATCCTAACCCTCCTCCCAAATCCATGGCGTCACAAATCTCCCCGATCGGCGGTGAGTACAAGGTTAGAACCATCACTGGCGATGAGTTCGACGTCATCTACACCCGTACTTCCGTGACGGTGAAAGGATGCCTTTCTCGCTTCAGACGCATGTTCGGAAACTCAGATGATGAGTGGGTTGCTGGGCTAGATGTTGAGTACACCACAGTCGTGGGACGAGAGAAGGATCTAAAGGACGAAGAGAGGAAGAAGCCCGCCGTGATCCAGGTTTGCGTACATAACGTTTGCTTGGTCTACCACATATGCCATGCCGACGTTGAGTGCCAGGATTTTAAGAACTTCCTCGAGGACAAAACAGTGAAATTCGTTACTGTAGACTTTAAGAACGACAAAGAAGTCCTGGGTCGGATAGGCCTCGTTGTAGGCAACCCCTTCGACCTCCAGAAGAATCGGCTGGTGCCCTCTCGTCAGCCCTCAATGCTGACCCTGGCAGGAGCCATGGTTCATCCTTCGTACCGTAAACTGGAGAAACCTCATTACACGTTTCATCGTCATGCATGGCAGCGGAATGTACTAGATATAGACCACATCCACTATGCTGCAATGGATGGCTACCTTTGTTTCAATATCTACAAGGGTTGGATGAAGAGCAACAGCCAAGTTGGCGGTTCAAGCAAAGAAGTATCGGCCAAGAGGAAGAGGGACAAGGACGAAGTCGAGGACGTGGACGAGGACTCCGAGTAAGGTGGCAGTGTCGTTGCTCATGGTGGTTCTAAACTTCTAATGCAGTGTCTACCGGATTAGTTGCATAGTTTAATTTCAGGTGTGCTTAGTTTAATTTGAGGGGTGTGTTGTGCTGAGCCCCCAGCAGAACTATGTTATGTTTCTTCTCGTTACTTTAACTCTTCAGTATGTACATACTACTAGTATTTCTTTAATAGAATTTAGCACCCCAATTAAGCACGTACTAGCTTTTTTAATAGTACTATATGCATAATTTGGCGACGAGTGCTCTCTATATGTACCACCTTTTTTTAAATTTCAATTTTTGCTCCATGGCGCAATCCATCGATAGTACTACTGTACAAAAGTATACATTTTTAAAAGGCTAGAGTACTGTTCATCAAACAATAATATATATATAGCCAGTTAAATTCTCAACCTAGAACGACGTGCATGCCATGTAGTAAACCGATACGGAGGAAGTATAGTAAAAATGAGGTGATTTTACCGAGTGATCGGCGGGGGAGCATGGCCTGTCATGCGGTCCCACGTGTCATGATGTACCAAGGCGATGCGCGTGTCCCTCTTGAGGCAGAAGCAATACTAGTACGTGGTTTGAGATGATGTCAAACCGAAGTGTGAAATAATGGTTGCTTCGTCCGTCTGGGAAGGTGCGGCATTGTGATTTGACGTCTCATTGCTCATTACTACTACTGGGCCGGTACGAGTGGGGTGCGTCCCCCTGCTGTTCTGCACTGTTATTTGGTGCTTGACATGTCGACCCGGTAGCTATATGTCCCACATGTCGGCGACAGGAAGTACAGAATTCATGAAAGGGAGCGTCGACGGAGGAGTATACTACAGAATTCATGAAAGGGAGCGACTTAGTTTTGGAAAAATCTGTTTTTACGGAGTACGTACCCACTAGGGTTTATAGGGCTCATCTAAAAAACATTCGTTTTTCCGTTTGATAAGTCTCAATTCTACTATACTAGTAGTAGTACCGTTACATGTTGGATTTCGAGGTGCGTTAGATCACCCGACGCAAGCAGTGTCAAGAGGAAACTAACCAATGCATGTATTCGTTCTAATTAATGCCTCGGTAAACATAACTTCTTGAGAAGAACGAGCGTACTGTGCAAACTACGAAATTAATTCGACCACTCACCGTCTACCTTGGTTGGAGAGATTTTGAAATTGAGCCATAAACTGGAAAGGAGGGAGTAGTAACTTTTGTCTCGATTACTATTTGTGGCCTTGTATAGATGCAAAATGTATTTTTTATAGTGGCCTTGTATAAGTAAATGGAGGGAGTACTAACCAAAGTACGTAGTAGGGACGAGGAGTAAACGGAGGGAGTAGTAAAATTTTCTCCTCGTGCTGCGAGCCACCGCGCGCGTGGGCGAGGGAGCGGGCGTAAAGGCGTACAGTAGTAGTAAGCTTCACCTCATCCTGCGAGCCACCCGCCCGTGGGCGGGGGAGACGGCGTACTAAGCAAGCTTCTCCTCGTTCTGCGAGTTGACGGGACACATCAAAAGTACTCCAGTGTATAGAGCCTTGCCTCTAAGGTAGGCCCCACATGGTTTGCCTCTTTTTTTAATTTAACATAACGCGTCAAGTCGCAATTTGTTTGTTCACCCGTGGTAGACGATCCTCCCTCCACCAAGTGGACAACCAGTACACGTGCCAAATTACCACGTGGGCTGCCTTTTTCGTACAGAAATGAGCTCCACCGTGTACCCGCGCGGGTGTGGTTGGGAAAGAGACGGGAGTACGTGCGCCGTGCGTGCACCTCTTCTCTTCGTGCACGTCCCCCACCTACGTGGGTGTGTGTGAGAGAGATACAAACCTAGACATAATGCGCCGTCCATCCCCATGCCTCCGCCCAGTCCGACCACCAGTCACCACCACGGCACCACGCCCCACTCCTCCTCACCTTATCTCTCATATTTCTCCCTCCATTTTTATATACAAGGGGCCACTATCAAAATTACAATTTGCAGATATACAAGGCCACTAACACTAATCGATGCAATATTAATGGTGTTTGCCTCGTGGTACTAGCAAAGGAGGACATTAATTATCCCTTGCATGCATGCGGGAGTTTGTAAAAAAATGCATCTTGATGTTCCGTGCAATGCACGGGCATCTTGCTAGTCCATGAAAACAACACATGGCAAAATTCCACGGCGAACGAGGGATTTGAATCTGTTGGGAGGGGTTGTTTGGATCTTGCCCGGGGTAGCCAAAATATTGGCGACCCTTTTGTCCACCGGTGCCTTTGCCACCGATGAACGAGGAATGGCTCGGGTGCTCATGCTGTCATGCATCCTCCAGCGCGCACGTTGGAGACGAGCTCGCACGAGCTGTGTTTTTTTGTCCCACAACGCCGCCCGAGCCGCCCGCAGACCGACCGGCGACCCGCAAATTACGCCATCCAACCGTAGCCGCACACATTATGACAGCAACTCAACCAACCGGACGAAATTCACGCAAACACGTAGACAAACTGATATTTCATATAAACAACGACGGAAATCATATAAAATACCGGATTTTCACACAAACATGACGGATTTCATTACATTCAAATGAACTACGCGGTGCTAGTTCTGGACAGCACAGGTATATAATACCTGGCCTAAATGGTCGCCCGCCGATCGATTTGTGTTCCTCATGTCCGGCAGCACGATCACCGGACTGCCGGAGCCCCGGAGGTATATGCTTCAGCGCAAAGGACGGCTCGCTTCCCCACTGCCCAACTGATATCATTGGCTGGTGCCGAAGATGATGGTGGCCGGCACCGGTTCGAGTTCATCACCGGCCACTACTTCGCCATGGCCGGCACCGGCTCGAGTTCATCCTAACATTCCCCTCTTCCGTGGAGCCCATGCGGGGTCGACGAAGGTCCTCGCAACAAAAGGATCCGGCAAGACACCTGCTGTGTACGCCGGCGTCGCCTCCGCGGTGGCCTTCATGGGACCCAAGCGGCGGCGGCCTCCCGTGTTCTACTTCTCCTCGATGATGGCGGAGGACGCGGAGGCGCTGGCCACCGACTCGTCGCTCTCCGCGCACCCGGCTTCTGTCGCTGCTTGCATGGCGCGGCCGCCGGCATGGGAGTCTCGGCCACAGAAACGGGAGACGCGGTACGAGGCGGCGGCGTGGACGGCAGCAACGACGCCCGTGCGCTGCTCCTCGTCGAGCTGGCCTGGAGCGGCGAGTTGCTGAACCGAGCGCCGGCTTGGGGCGGCAACTGGCTCCGTCGGGCGAGGGGAGGGAGGTGGATCAGCGAGCTACATAGCTCGTACCTGGCGGGCTACCCAGCCATCTTGGATGTAGAATAACTACTCTTTGTAAGCCATTGTAAGAGTGGACAAAATGGTGGAGGAGATAGGGGAGCAGCGGAGGTGTGCGATTCTTGGCCGGCGTTTGGCCTCGTTTAAATAGAAGATTAAATAGATGGCGGACGGGAGGAGCTCAGCCGGTGTTGTGTTTAACACCGGTCCGGTCATGAACGGACGTTTGTCCAGAGTGGGTTTCTCGGCTTCCACACTGGCGGGTTTCATGGAGGCGTTTGAATGCGGCACGGAGGCGTGTTCAGCCGGGTGTGCCGCGAGTGGTGCCCTCGACTCTGACCTAGGACACCGCGTCGTTCTTCCACTGACGTGTGGGCTCTTTGGGTGCATGGCCTGCATGTCAGTGACCCAACGTAGGCAGCGCACAGCAAAGGAACCTTTGGTGGGCCAGGAAGGTCAGAAGCGGGCATTTCATAAACTGATGATTGTTCATTGAGTGTGACGTCATCTTTTTCATGTAGTTAAGCCTACTATGTTGATAGCCCGTTCGATACGTTGTGATTCATAAAGACCGCTGCAAACATCAATGTTCTGCTTATCACAAATAAGATTGATTAATACTCGTAACAATCCATGTCCTTAAAAAAGGGTGCATGCACATATAGGTTGAGCGTGTGTCTTGCGTCGTGTGTTGTGTGCATGCAGGCGTTCAAGTGTTGCGTGCGTGCAAGGGTGCATTTCAGTGTTGCATGCATGAGTGCGTACGTGCGTGTGTTCGTGAGTGCATGTGTACGGGTCAGTGTTGCACGCCAGCATGCGTGCGTGTGTACGTTATGTGTACGTCTCAGTGTTGCACGCCTACATGCGTGTGTGTCTTGCGTGCGTGCATGTGTACGTGCGGGGTGAGGCTACACGTCAGTCGACTGACTTTTTCATCTCTGGTCATTAGATTTTCCAGCCGTTGGATACGAAATCAAGGGCCTCCAGTTTATCATCAAACTCCACCCCCCTGAGCCGCCAGCCACCACCGGCCGAACCGCCCGCCCCCGCCGCCCGCGGCCGGCCCGCCCTCCCCGAAACCACTCCCCACCGCCGGTCCGCCGCCGCACCGGCCATCCCTCTAGCCCCCCCCCCCCCCCCCGTGCGCCGAGCTTTTTCTCCGGGGATCCCCACCCCACCGCCCAATGAACGCCCCCCCCAACCGCCGGTGACTGCCAACCAGAGGTCTCACGACTTCGAATACCCACCGACCACTAGTTTATTACCATTTCTGTCCTTCATATACGCGCTGACGGGTGGGCCCTATGGTAATGTGCGCTGCTGAATGTGGACCGTTTGACTGGTCAATTGATCGTGTTATCAACAAATTACGGAGCTGTATGGTGAGCCAGTGACCGTATGATCACCCTAAAATGTACTCCTATTTTATTAACACAGTACAGACTCGAACTACCATTTCTTTCTTTCATATACGGGCTGACAGGTGGGCCCCATGGTTACGCGCCCCGATGGTGCAACACTAGTTGTGCCGTTTGACTGGTCAATTGATTGTGTCATCAACAAAATACGGAGTTGTACGGGTGAGCCAGTGACAGTATAATCATGACATGTATTTGTTTAACACGGTACAGACGCAAGGGCTCATATATACGCGCAAGCACTCACCGCTATAAGCGCACACACGCGAACCCTACCCCTATGAGCACCTTCGAGAGAGTGGGCCAGCATATATGATCTTGAGATTTTATGAAGTCACCATAGGTGCCTCGTAGTCGAGTGGAACGTCTCCTCCCACTGAACGTACATCGCCGGAAAATACTGAAATTAACACAAGATAAATGCGAGCACCGGGACTTTAACCTTGGTGGGCTCGAGAAACCACTGTCCTCTAACCATCCAACCACATGTTGGTTAGCACGACAAAATGTATGTGGTGACCGTGATGAGCTTATTCTGAAGTCCAGTGACCATATCGTGCTTTCGCTTCAAATACAATGACCGTAAGTGTCGTCAACAAAATACGGAGCACGCATCAAATGCAAAGTCCGTCAGTGTCATCAACAAAATATGGAGACGTATCGTGAGCTAGATACCGTTGTACTATTGTATATGCTTATTTTCTTAGTGGCCGATTGCGTGTGTGGTGTGGTGGGCACATCATTTCTAGTTGTGGTGGGTCAACATGAAGACTCATGGGTCGGTTCCATCCTGCGCCACATATAGGTTGGACCGAGACGTGTTATACGAAGACCCATGTGGAGGACTCGGCGTACAACACGAAGCTACCAGAGTCGCGGAGGACTCTATCCCCACTGGTGATAAGCCGACTATATATGATTTGTAACCCTAGGCCCTTAGTATGTTATACAATCTTGGGGGCTAGTTCATCGATAGTATACACACACGCACAATGCCTGGTATTCACGTGTACTTTGTACACACCCCTATCACTAATATACAGTACCAGGAGTAGGATCTTTCTTCAACTGCAAGGGTCCGATCCGAACTAGGGTAAAACTTTGCCTTGTATTACCATCCAGCCTAACAGCCAGGGATATCCTACTGAATGATATGATGAAATCATATCTGCCAACTACTAAGAGAGAGGTGTGTCGGGGGGGGGGGCAATGTGTGCGAGAGAGGCCTAAAGATAATGTGCGTGCAGGAGACACATAGGCACATATATGTGCGTATAGAGGGCTAGTGGAGACCGTGCATGTGTATATATGCATGCGAGAGAAATAGTGTTTTCCAATTGAGATTAGTGAAAAGAGTGGTACATAGTAGTCAGAAAGAGAGAGAGAGAGAGAGAGAGAAACAGAGAGAGCATGTGTCACGCCCAATATGTGATACTATCCTAAAGAGACTCGAAGGTCCCACCAAGGATAGAACCGCATATTGAAACGCTTTTGCAAGGTGGATATCATTACATCAACTTTACATAATAGATGAGGATACATACAAAAGGCATACAATGCCACACAAATACAACATCATCTTACAAAAGAACACCATCCGACTACGGATGAAACACAAACAGAAACTCAAACGATATCCACCCTACTAGCCCAGGTTGCCGACCTGGAACCTATCCCCTGATCGAAGAAGAAGCAGAAGAAGACCTCCAAAACAAGCAAACATCGCTCTCGTGTCATGATCATCACATAACCTGTACCTGCAACTGTTGTTGTAGTAATCTGTGAGCCACGAGGACTCAGCAATCCCATTACCATGGGTATCAAGACTAGCAAAGCTTAATGGGTAAGGAAGGCATAAAGTGGTGAGCTTGCAGCAGCGACTAAGCATATATGGTGGCTAACATATGCAAATGAGAGCGAGAAGAGAAGCAAGCGGAACGGTCGTGAAGCTAGCAATGATCAAGAGGTGATCCTGAACTCCTACTTACGTCAATCATAACCCAAAACCGTGTTCACTTCCCGGACTCCACCGAAAAGAGACCATCACGGCTACACACATGGTTGATGCGTTTTAATTCGGATCTGGTGTCAAGTTATCTACAACCGGACATTAACAAATTCCCATCTGCCACATAACCGCGGGCACGGCTCTCGAAAGTTTATACCCTGTAGGGGTGTCCCAACTTAGCCCATCACAAGCTCTCACGATCAACGAAGGATATTCCTTCTCCCAGGAAGACCCGATCAGTCTCGGAATCCCGGTTTACAAGACATTTCGACAATGGTAAAACAAGACCAGCAGAGCCACCCGATGCGCCGACAATCCCGATAGGACCTGCACATATCTCGTTCTCAGGGAAACACCGGATAAGTCAAGCTACGAGTAAAACCAGACTTCGAGTTTCCCCAAAGTGGCCCCGCAGGTTGCTCAGTTCGGACCAGCACTTAGAGAAGCACTGGCCCGGGGGGGCTAAAATAAAGACGACCCTCAAGTTGGCTGACCCAAGGGAAGGGTATAGGTGGTGGTGAGGCAAATGGTAAAACCAAGGTTGGGCCTTGCTGGAGGAGTTTTATTCAAAGTGAACTGTCAAGGCAGTCCCATAAATCACCCAACCGTGTAAGGAACGCAAAATCCGGGAACATAATACCGATATGACGGAAACTAGGGCGACAAGGGTGGAACAAAACACCAGGCATAAGGTCGAGTCTTCCACCCTTTACCAAGTATATAGATGCATTAATTAAATAAGAGATATTGTGATATCCCAAACATAATCCTGTCCACCATGGAGCAATCTTCAACTTCACCTGCAACTAACAACGCTATAAGAGGGCTGAGCAAAGCGGTAACATAGCCAAACAATGGTTTGCTAGGAAGGATGAAAAGGTTAGAGGGTGACATGGCAAATTGGGAGGCTTGAAGAACAAGTGATAGGTAGTGCAGCAAAGCGATATAATGAAGCAACTAGCATAGCAATGATAGTAGTGAGATCCAAGGTGACGGTCATCTTGCCTGAAATCCTGCATGGAAGAATAACGAGTCCATGAAGAAGACGAACGGATGAAGCCGAACCAAGCGTAGACGAACGAATCCTCACGATCGCAACGAAATGGGAACTATCGAGAAGAAGCACACAACATGGTAAACACACCACACATATACATGACATGATGCACAACCAAGCATGATGCATGACAAAGCTACATGAAGCTACTCATGGCAAGAGATGATGCATACAAGAGCAACACATCAAAGCAAGGTTAAATGAGGCCGGAACAACATATAACAAATCCGGTAAGTCCTCATATGCAAATATAGAAGTTGGTCCAGATCTGAATAAACCTTATGTTCAAGTTATTAAACAACAATTTAAGATGCACCAAGATGATCTACACGAGATTCTAGTCAAGTTACATATAAAGTTCATTTAGTTCGGAGCTACGGCCTAGAAGATATGCGCAAAATAAGTTAAACATGGCATTGATGCAAAATGCATACAAACATCAAGCAAACACTCTCAAAACATGGATGCAACATGATGATATGAAACTTCATGCAAAATCAAGCAAGTTTCATATAGAGCACACTCAAAACGGAGCAAGGGTTCAACACATACACTCTATACAAGTTTAAAGGACAAGCTCTCCAAAACAGCAACTAGGCATCTTGCAAGCATCAAAACAATATACTACAGAATCTCACGTAAAAACAAAAGGCATGGGCATGAAGTACAGGTAAAGCATGACAAAACATGAACACTGAGCTATCTCCAGAAAACACTAGAACATGCTCAAAAACACATGGCAAGATTGCAAATAATAAGAGTTTCAGACTTAGCAGAAATAACATCAGGTTGCAATGTTTAGAGCTGTCAAACAACATGTTACAGGAACTATCATGGCAAACAAAGGCATGGCATGCTATTACTCAAGACAAAGAACAAAACTCCCTTACTCCACTTATTCCAAAGATCAACAGAAAAGATGGTAGGATCCATGCAAACATGGCAAATGATATGACAGATTTAGACATGGCAGGAACAACAATAAGTAGGCATGTTGGTGAGCTTTTACCACTCACCACAGATCAATACATGGCATTACAAGGTGATAAACAGCAAGAATACATGTTTATGAAGCTAAGCATGGCAAGATCAAGTTCATAGGGTGCATGGATCACTAGCAAAGCTCATGGAAAAACTGAACTTAATGTTAACAGGCTGACAGCAACATTATTTAGCAATTTGAGAGCAAGATTACAACAAGCTACAGCAGGACATAAATGCAACTAGGGGCATGGTTGGATATATCATGACATGTATAACAAAACATCCTTAGTGAACATCTCCAGATTATGCATAGAATGACTTGTAGCAGCAGGTTTACAAAGCATCAAGATATAGCAGATTCAGCCTAGCAAAACAGCAACAGCAAGTACCCCACTTCACGAACTTGATGCACTCACTAAAAGACTCTCAAAAATACATGGATTGAACCACTGTAAAGATGGCATGATGTAGCTCAAAACTCATGTAGACATCAAGCTCATAAGATGCACACACAAAATGCAATGAAAAAGACAAATCACCAAGTTCTGTTAACAGACAGCAGTTAACATCATATAGCACTCTTGCAACGATGATTTGGGCATCAATATGGACTCAAACAAGAATGACACAATGGAATGAAATGTAGAGCATCTCATAATGAACATTTTGATGTATCATGTACGCAAAACAGAGCTATATACATGAAGTTACGATGCAATGAACAAGGCACCAGAATGCAATAATTTCAGGACTTAGTGGAAATTGCACCTCGGGGGAAGAGTCAATGGGGCACGGGAACCGAGGCTCGCCGGAGCGGGGCTCGCCGGAGATGGCGGGGAAGGAGGCGGAGCTCGCCGGAGATGGCGGATCCGGGCGCCTCCTGCTCGGATCTGACCGGAGGCGGGGTCCGGCGACGAGGAGAAGGCCAGAGGCGGTGGGGGCCGGAGCTAGAGCAGGAGCTCGCCGGCGGAGCTCGGGTGGCCATGGCGGCGCCGGCGAGGTCGGTGGCGGAGCCGGCAACGACGTTGGCGGCGGAGGGCGCCGTGGTGGAGGTGGCGACGGGGCGAGGCGCTACGGGAGGCGACGATGGTCGGCGGCCTCGAGCGCAGGACGTTCGATAGCGGCGGCGCGGCGCGAGGTCGCCGGCGGGGAGCAGCGGGCACGGCGGCGTATCCGGCCGGAGGCGGGCGGCGGCACGGTCGGGAGCCGGCGGAGGGCTCAGGGGCGGAGGCGAGCACCTCGGGCGGCGGCGGGCCCGATCTGGGCTCGCGGGCCCGCGCGGTGGAGACGGTGGCGGGGGCGACATGGCGGGTTCTGGTTGGCTGACGGGCGGCGGCTGGACATGTCCGGTCCGAGCGGACGCGTCCGGCGGCTGAGAGGGAGAGAGGCTAGGGTTAGGGTGGATTTGATGTGCGAATTTCGGGGGAGGGGACCTATTTATAGATAGAGGGAGCTAGGAGAGTCCAAATGAGGTGCGGTTTTCGCCCACACGATCGTGATCAAACGACCGAGAGCATGGAGGGGGTTTGGATGGGTTATTGGGCCACTTTGGAGGGGTGTTGGGCTGCAACATAAAGAGGCTTTTGCGGTTACCCGGTTAACCGTTGGAGTATCAAACAGACTGAAAATGGCATGAAACTTGACAGGCGGTCTACCGGTGGTGTACCTAGGCTGCTTGGCAAATCACGGTCCATTCCAAGAATGTTTAACGCCCGCTCACGAAAAGAGATAAGAAGGGGACCCCAGATGACATAGGAGTGCCGGATTGCAAAACGAACAACGGGGAAAATGCTCGGATGCATGAGACGAACACGTATGTGAAATGAGATTCACATGATGACATGATAAAATGCAACACGCAAGCAAATGACATGGCAAAGTGCAACACATAAGCAGCTGACATGGCAACGACGACGAATAACTGGAAGACACCTGACGCATCGAATCCGGGGCGTTACAGCATGTGCGTGAGACACCCCGACACCCTGAGAGAGATTGTGAGCATGTGTGAAAGAGAAATGCCGATGCATATAAAGTGTGTGCACTTGTGCGTTAGATAGATAGAAATATAACGCGTTTGTGAGAATGGGGCGAGGCATAGTGCATCTACGTGTAAAAGGTGGTTATGCGCATTAAATGAAAATATAAATGGCATTATAATATTTGGATGAGATCATGAATTTTGCAAAATTGCATATGGACGAAAATCGGTCTATCAGACACCCATACTCTATTGAATTCTAGCATGTGCATGTGTTTATTTCATATTATTGTTCCATAGAGTGAGAGCGGTTTGAAATACATGCAATGGATGCTTTTGCAATTCATATATAAACATTAATTAGTGCACTCCATGTTGTTAGTGTGAAGCACTTTATACATTTGTCACTTGCATGGATACATTCCAAATTGCTAGCTACGAAATAAAATACATGTCGAATTCAACATAAAGGGGGTTTCAAAGATTCAAATTCATAGGAAGTGCATTCATCTATTTGAACCCGAGATAATGGCATTTGTAAATCAGATGTAAAAGGGGGCATCAATCTTTGTTGTGAGTTTGAACATGCTATACATATTCATACGCATATCTAACTTTTTTTGCAATCAAGGAGATTATATCTGGAACCATGCATGAACTGAGGTAAGTTGCATATTTTTAAATATATACTCGTGTACAATGTATATTCAAATGTATCCCCTCCATTCCAAAATAATCGTAGCTTTAGGATTTTCAAGAGCAAAGATTTGTGAAGTTTGACAAATCCTGAAAGTTCAATTCAAGAGAACCGAAAAGGTTAATGCTTCTGCTCCCAAATATTGAACGAAGCACCAAATAGGCCTCTGGTCACCTGAAACCGCGCGGGACTAATGTTTTGGTGCTAGGAAATTACTGTCCTGACTCTGGCCCGTGTAGCCTATTGGCCCGATGTCCAAAGGTCTGAACCGGGGTAGGTTTGTAACTTCACCAAGACGCCAGTCTCAACCGCCTCCGAGAAGCATTCATACGCCGTGGGTGCCTAAACACACATGCGCTCAGCCGAAATCTATCCCGCCCACATTTGGGACACCAGACATGACTGTCCTACCCCCAACCCGCAATATGTCCAAAATTTTAGATGGGGGCAAAGTTTGTAACTTTCCCCAAATTTCAAACAAGCGCGTCTCAAACCGAAACATTGTTCCCCCTTAGTTCCCCACCTCCCTCCGTTTCCCCATTCATACTCCATGGGTGCAAAAATGCCCTCTCCACCAGCCGTGAAACCCCAGCCTCCTCCATCCTCCACCCCATAGCGGCCAATCCACCGCCGCCCTCCTCCATCATGCTGGAGCCGGTACCCCGATGTCGTCGTCCAACGCAACCGCAACCACAACACCCTCAAGTACTTAGTAGCTGAAGCCGAGGCAGAGCTTCCTCCACGACGCCGACGCCGACGTGCGCCGTACCAGAACCACTCTGACCATGTCGTCCTGCGCCTCACTGCTGCGGCTCCACTGTCGCAACCGTCCACCGCACTGGAGCTGTTCCTGCTATGCCGTCGTTCACCGCCTCGGATCTGCTTCCCCGCCGCCGACAGACAGCCACCGCACCACACTCAACAACTTGGCCATGGGTTCATCCAAGGCTACACCGTCCTCCACAACTTCTAGTTTCTGGCGAACAACAAGATCGTCGGAAAAACAGAAGGAAGACACAGCACTGCCAGCAGAAAGAGGTACTCCTCTTCCCTTATTCGTGCAAATCTTATGTCTCCGCTCACACCGTATTCATCCCACGAAAGTAACTACTTGAGCGCTTCTTACTGCATCTTCTTCGTGATACTAAATGCACAAGGTTTCCTCCCTTTTACTATTTCACCTTTGCTAGAGGTCAGTAGCCCGCCTGGATTTCAATTCAGGGCCAGTCGAACCGCAATTAAAAGAAGCAGCACCCGCTTAGGCGCGCGGAGCACCTAGTCCGCCTGTTCCCCGGGGGAGCAGCGCATCGGTGTCTATCATAGGGGTGTGGGGCGCAAGAGCTGCTTGTGCCCGATCTGGAGGTTAGTGGGGCTTGAATGGATGGTCGGGGGGTGGTGCCAAGCACGGCGGTGCGGTGAGGTCGAGGGGAGGGTGCAGGCAGGGGAGGAATACTGGGCTAGTGGTCGCTGGCATTTCGAGGAAGATCGTCAACACTGATTGTCTGGAGGTAGATGAAGGCGATCTGCCCGTTCTTTGTACATCGTATGGTGCAGAAAAAATGGACTGACCTATTTTCTTTCAGTCGACTGTTATTTTCATATAATCATGTAGTAATTTAGTGTGCCATGCATGTTGTAGAGCTATCATATGTCTCCCGTCATTTATTTCTCACCGACCTGCTATCTGCTACCTTTACACTGTACTAATTGTGCACACACTTCACCCATACTCACACTATTGTTTTTATGCATGGGTATTTCAGACTCTGATGCAGTGTTGATGAATGCAGAAAAGAAAAGATAGAAGTCGCTGCAGTGTAATTCGAAGATAAGCACTAAGCGTTTCAGCGCTCTAATCGGTGCAGTGTCAGCAGTTGGAGACAGTAAACATAGCTCTGCAGTTGATGATCTCAATTGCCACACACAACCATCCTAGGTGCTTGCTTTAACTTCGCGCTGTAAAATGTGGTTGCATGTTGCATATGGTGTCTAGCTTGTATTGCTTCCAATTGCATCTGCTTACTTTACACATTATACCTTTGATAATGACATGCCTTCATGTTTTTGATACATACTACATATGTCTATTATACATGTTCGTACATCAAACTAATTCTCTTTTGTATCCCTCGTCAATCACTTATGATGAGACAGTCACCTGAGTGGGTTACTGTGAGACGCCCTACTCGTTTAAAGAGTGCAGTGTCATCCTCCCCACATGATTCTCAAGAAATAGCAAGGCTAAATGAAGATAGTCAACGCAGCTCTCTAGTTGATCACCGCAATTCCCCCACACCACCATCGCAGGTGCTTGCTCTTACTTGGCAATGTGATATATAGTTGCATGTTGCATATGATGTCTACCTTGTAATGCGTCCAATTAGGGTAAATTGCATCTGCTTAGTTAACACATTATACCTGTGAATATGACATGCCTTCCTGTTTTTGGTACATACTACGTATTTCTATTAACCATGTTCTTACATCAAACTACTTTTCTTGTGTATCCCTCATCAATGCTCCTAATTTGTTAAATTGTATCTCCTTAGCTTACACATTATACATGTGAATATGACACGCCTTCCTGTTTTTGGTACATACTACATCTGCCTATCACACCATGTTCTTACATCAAACTATTGTTCTTGTGTATCCTGCGTCTATCGCTTATGATGAGACAGTCACGCGCGTGGGTTAATATGAGACGCAGTACTCTTATAAAGAATGCAATTTCATCCTCTCCACATGATTCTCAATAAACAACAAGCCTAAATGAAGATATTGAACGTTGCTCTGTACCTGAAGACCACACTTCCCCTACACCACCATCACATGTGCTTGCTCCAACTTCGCAGTGTGATATGTGGTTGCATGTTGCATACGGTGTCTAGCTTGTAATGCTTCTAATTAGGGTAAATTGCATTTGCTTAGTTTACACACTATATCTGTGAATATGACATGCCTTCCTATTTTTGGTACACACTACATCTATGTGTTAACCTTGTTCTTACATGAAACTACCTCTCTTCTGTATCCTGCATCAATCACTTATGATGAGTCACCTTTATTCATTGCATATTGCATATTATTTCTAGCCTGTTGCCATGTAATGCTTCTAATTTGGTCAAATACATTTGTTAGGGAACCCTTTTAATTTGGCAGGGATATATTGGTTTCATCTTTCATATGGTTTCTAGCTTGCATCGATTGTTACAAGTTCAAGCACCTTGTGCTTAGTTTACACTTTATACATCATACATGTCAATATGTCACGCTGTCCTGTTTTTCATACATATTCCATCCTCCTATCATGCGGCTGCCTTACATGAAAGTAGTGTTCGTCGGTATCATGCATCAATAAGTTATGAAGAGAAAATTTTATTCCTTTTTCTTGTGGGTTTGACTTGACAAGGCAAAATCAAGAAAGAGGAAGGAAAAGAGTAAGGAAGGCGATGATGGTGGTCCTCTACAGCAACGTCAATGGAGCATCTGTACCGATTCTCCTTGTACTGATAGTGCATTACAAGGTCCAATTCTCCGCTCCCCTACTCCACCATCCAAGGTGCTTGCTCTAACTAGGCAGTGTGATATCTGGTTGCATGTTGCGTATGGTGTCTAGCTCATATTGTTCCTAATTAGTGTAAACTACATCTGCTTAGCTTACACATGATACATGTGAATATGACACGCTTTCCTGTTTTTGGTACATACTATATCTGTCTATCACACCATCTTCTTACATGAAACTACTCTTCTTGTGTATCCTGCATCAGTCACTTATGATGGGACACCTTTAAGTTGGCAGTGTGATATTGGTTTGCGTCTTGAATATGATTTCTAGCATGTATTGCTTCTAGTTTGATGAACGCTACCTATGACGAGACAGTTTTAACTTGGCAGAGTGATATTGATTGCACCTTCCATATGGTGTCTTGCAGTGTTTCTAATTTGTTGAAGTGCCTTCTGCTTAGTTACCACATCATAGGTGTGAATATGTCACACCATCCTGTTTTTCATACATATTCCATCCTCGCATCATGTGTTTGCCTTTCATCCGAGTAGTGTTCATCAGTATCATGCATGAATGAGTTCTGAAGAGCGAATTTTATTCATTTTTCTTATCGGTTTGACTTCACAATGCAAAATCATTACAGCTGAAGGAAATTAGTCTGGCAGTGGATGATGGTGGTCCTTCGGAGCAACTCAAATAGGGGGTCTCTACAGATTCTACTCCGCCATCCTCCCAACAAGATTCGCAAGACAACACAAGGCTGGACAGTCAACATAGCTGTGTAGATGATGAGCACATCTCCCCTACTCCACCATCACAGGTGCTTGCTCTAACTTGACACTATTATATGTGATTGCATGTTGTGTATGATGTCTAGCTTGTATTGCTTCTAACTTGAATTGCATCTGCTTACTTTACACATAATGCCTGTGAATATGACACGTGTTCCTGTTTCTAGAACATACGTGTACATGATGAGCACATCTCCCCTACTCCACCATCACAGGTGCTTGCTCTTACTTGGAACTGTTATACGTGGTTGTGTTTTCCGTATGATGTCTAGTTTGTATTGCTTCTGATTATGTAGAATTGCATCTGTGTAGCTTACAACTTATACCTGCAACGATCACTTACCCATAATACACATTTAACTTGGGACTGTGATGTAGGTTGCATCTTGCATTGTCTTCTAGCTAGTAGTGCTTCTAATTTCTTGAAATGGCACTTATGATGAGACACTTTTTACCTGATAGAGTGATATTGGTTGCATGTTCATATGGTGCCTAGCTTTCATTTCTTCTAATTTTGTTGAAATGCCTTCCGCTTACTGTTTTTTCATACATATTCCATCCTCCTATCGTATGTGTGAATATGAAACGCTGTCTTTTTTTGTATATATTCCATCCTCCTATCCTGTGCTTGCCTTACATCAAAGTAGTGTTCGTCTGTATCATGCATCAACCAGTTATGCAGAGCTAATTTTATTCATCTTCTTGTGGTTTTGACTTCATAAGGCAATATCAGAAAATAGGAAGAAAAAGAGTAAGTTAGGGGATGTTGGTGGTACTCTGCACCGATGCAAACAGAGACTCTCTAGATTTGCCACTGCTACTGCTAATGAAGTTGAAGTCCCAAGTCTACATGATGAGTTCATCTCCCGTACTCCACCATCGCAGGTGCTTGCTCTAAGTTGACAGTGTGATAATTGGTTTCATGTTGCATATGTTGTCTAGCCTGTATTTCTTCTATTTTGTTTAAATTGCACTTGCTAAGTTTATACGTTATACATGTGCATATGACATGGCTTCATGTGTCTAGAATACACTGCATCTATCTATCATACCATGTTCTTACATCAAAGTACTGTTGTTGTGTATCCCGCATCAGTAACTCATGATTGGACGCTTTTACCATGGCAGTTTGATAGTGGTTGCATCTTGCATTGATTTCAATGTTGTACTGCTTCTAATTTTTCGAATTGCCACTTATGACTGGACACTTTTTAACTTGGCAGAGTAATATTGGTTGCATCTTTCATATGGTGTCTAGCTTGCATTACTTCTATTTTCTTGAAAATCCTTCTGCTTAGTTTGCACATCGTAGCTGTGAATATGTCATGCCGTCCTATTTTTCTTACATATTCCATCCTCATACTGTTGTCTTACATCAAAGTATTGCTTGTTTGTATCATGCATCAATGAGTTCTGAAGAGTGTTTTATTCTTTTGTGTTGTGGGTACAGCTTGACATGGCAAAGTCAAAAAAGAGCAAGGAAAATAATATAGTAGGGAGTGTTGTTACTCGTCGGGTGAAACGGAAAAGGTTCTGCCGTCGAGATTCTGCTGGTACTTATAGTGTAGTAGAAGGTCCAAGTCCACCGGCTAAATCTACAAACACAGTATCACCTGCTCCACCAGCTGCAGTATCCGCTTCAACTGTACCAGCATCTCAACCAGTTACTCGTTTGTTTGCTCCGAAACTGGCCAGTTCCCAAGCTGCCTTCACACCTAACACTACTTCCGAAGCACTGCTGACACAACAAGACTTGGCAAGATCAGATGAACCTCATGAGCATCAACACCAAGACGGTACCTGACCGAGTCAAGTTGCAGTTGCATGCTCCTTTATATGTACTCTCATAGCTTGATGTACACTAACACTTTCCATATTCTTTGTTGAACTAGCACCACGGCGCAAGCGGAAACAGACATCAGGGATAATGCTTGACAGATTAACAAAATCTAAAGGAGGAAGAATGGAGATCCATTTTGAGGCCAGTTTAAAAAGGCCACGTGGTGCTACAGAGTCAGCCAAGTTAGTATCAGAGGCAGCCGTTGCCATTAGGTGTCATGCGCGTATCCTCCCAACGTGGATCTAGTACAGGAATGAGAAAGACAATACCCAGTTTAACACCTTCCTTGACCATTTATTCGTAAGTAATGTTATTCATCGCAATTAGTAATATTGTCTTGCTCTGTCCCATACTTTGTAGCTTCCTCCTAATAAGACTCACATTCTTTTTTCAACAGATGAGGTTCAAGTTGGATCCGAAAGATGATGCAACTAAACAAGCATGCACTCATGTTTTTCAGTCTACTCTGCGAGAGTATCGGTACCACCTTAGAAAATCTCACTTTGAAGGCAAGGCGAACAATGAAATCGCCCAAACATCTCCAGTGGAATATATTACAGATGAAGACTGGACAGCCCTCGTTAAACACTGGTCTGGTCCAAAGTATCAGGTAGGCTATATGTATTTGATCAGGCCACATATTGAACCTGTATTTATGTATGTGCCTTACAAGTGTATCTTCTTCTAGGCTAACTGTTTGAAGAACAAAACCAACCGTTCTAAAGTGAAATTCCTACAGACAATAGGATCTCGTAGCTATATTGCACACTGCAAGGCTCTTGTAAATAGCTGCTACTTCCTTCTTCTTTTTTGTGCCATATTATCGTATCTATATTGACTTGTTCCAAATACATAGGAAAGCCCGTGCGGACCAAAAAGAACCTGAACCGAATGCAGTGCAAATCTTCAAGGATTGCCACACCAGCAAGATGAAGGGCATGAGCACACCAGTTCAAGCCGCTGTTGTAAGTCCTTACTCCTCCTGCCTTGAACTGATTGGTATTGTGATGTGTTCATTTAACTACTTGGTTTGCAGCCAATGTCAGTTACTTTGTTCACTTTTATACACATTTGTCTTAACGTATCATTTCACCTTACATGGTTTAAAAGATATGAAGGATATTCTTTTGGTCTTGATCTGTAATCTAGTTGTTATGTTCACGTGCGCACACAATGATAAAATAGCCTGTTTGTTTTATATCTGTTTGCCCATGATATGAATGATGTCATACTATGTTCATCCTACTTTAAACCATGTCTCTTTATCCTTAGATGTCAACGAATGTGAGGGAATAGACAATACAGTAGGCATGCTACATGGACATATGTTCCGAAAGTGATTTTATTATGTAGTTGGCACTACAATACATGCTAATGTATTACAGTAGTTCACCAAAATAAGTTACGCATAAACGTTTAACCTACTTTGTTTGTTTTTATCTCATTAGTAACTTATCTGGTACACTAATCTACAAGTTCAAACTTTCAGGAAGCTATGGAACAAATGATTGAACAGCCACAACCACCTGAAGGTGACGAGGCTACTACAGGCACAATGTCACCTCTTGCTGCAGTGCATCAGTATCTCTCCACTAACAGTGCAAAAAGCACCTTCCTGCGTAATTCTGGGTTGGTTGTCAAGGTAACCTCGTCCAAATCGCCTACTGAACAAAATCTTCCTGCTAGACAGAGTGATATATCTGTGCTCCAGACACAAGTCCAATCCCTAATGGACGTTGTTTCGGAAACAAGAATAGTGGTTGAGAAATGTCGTCAAGATATGAATGGTTTTGAAACCAGACTATCAGACATTCGCTTCATTGTTCAAGAGCAATGGCGGAAAAAAGGTGGAGATCGTGCTGCTCCATCAGATTCTACAGCCTGAAACATTAGCACTCAGGTCAAATGATCTATGCTTCTATACATCTGATGGTGCTTTTATCTGGAAGGACTGTAAACTCTATGCCAACAGGCCTTTTGTTGTATGGTTGGAATTTATTTTGTTGTGATACAACATTTATGTGCTGCCACAGGCTGCAGTAATTACGATGCTATTTTTGTATAGTGTAGGTTTATCTTAGTAATGTATTCGGCCGAAAGCTTCGTAGGAGCCCAACATGCCAACATTCGTCGGGCCCGTTCCAATTGGGCTAAAAACGATTACGGGCCAAAATTGGCATGTAGCCCACTAAAAATATCTTGTCTTAAATCAGCACAAGCTTTCATATTTTTTTGGTAGGCCTGTGCCCATAGTGGGCCTTTAACAGGCCTAAACATAATTTGGGCCCTCGGTAAAAATAGGTTGTTTACAGGTGTAAATATCTCGATCCCATAAAAAACATGGGCCTTTAATAGACCAAAAGTGAGATTGGGCCCTCATTGTGCCAAATAACCCACTGGATTAGCAGGCCGAAATGGTAGCCCATTTACGATGCGGATATTTGATAGGCCGAAATTCGGACGGGCCGTAAATGCGCCGACCTAATACACGGGCACTACTAGGAAAATGCTTATAGATAGAAGTTTACCAGTAGTAAGTTTTTTTACCCCACGCTACTAATAATTACCAGTAGCGCTGTGTAGAAAACACGCTACTACTAACATATAGCAACAGCGTTTGTTTGTTTGGGCCGCGCTACTGTTACATGGGCCGCAGGGCAGCATCTGTAGCCCACTTAGATGTAGCGTTTGTTATGAAAGGGCGCTACAGCTGGTGGGCTTAGCAGTAGCGTGGTGCTCCAACCAGCGCTACTACTATAGCTAAAGAAAACCGGCCCGCGAGCGCCACCGCACCCCCTCATCCCACACAATCCCCTCCGCCCGACGACGACGCCGCCATGGTTAGGGTTTGTCCCCAGCCGCCTCACCCCCGTCGCCGCCACCACGCGCGGTCCCCGTCCTCCTCTGACGCTCCAGCCCCATAAGTCCCCCTCTCGGTCTCCTCCTCCCTGCGCGCGCCACAGTAGCTCCTCTCGATCTCTCGGTTAGGGTTCATCGTAGGGGCACCACAGTAACGGCGGTTCGGGCAGGGGAGGAGGCGGCGGGGGCTGCGCTGTGCTGCTGGCCGGCGAGGCGGAGACGAGGAGCAGCAGGGCTTGCAGTTGCCGGGGAGTGGAGTGGAGAGCGGAGTAGAGCAGGGAGCAGTGGAGTGAGAGTGAGAAACAGAGAGCAATATTTTGCTTGACTTGACCTGCCAAAGTAGTATAGGATTTGGACGCGTCTAGTGCAGGAAGGAGTACCAATATTTTGCTTGACTTAACCTGCCATTGCTTATTAATGTTTTCTTTTTCATCCTTACCATAAACTACTCCTAGCATGGCAGTAATTTATATATTGCATTTGTGTCGGTCGATTTTGTGTGAAGCCATGAGGCCGAGACCGAGTAGTAGTTCATCACATACACTAGTATTGCTTCTATAGGTTGACTTTTCTGATGTCATGTTATGGATATTGCTTCTATAGGAGTGTAAGTGCTCGGTTCGGGTTGTATCAAGTGCTCGGTTCGGTGTTGTTCATGTGAGAGACAAAGCTACAAGCTCATGTTTATTTAGTGTGCTTTGTTGTGCGAAATCATCAAGATTTAGGATTACTGATAAGAAGGGGGTAGTTTATTTAGTGTGCTTTGTTGTGATTAACGAAGATGAGATGAGATCAAAGTATTGTTATGTTTTGCCATATATTTGTTTGTTACATCTCCAGATTATTGAGCTACTAGTATTGTTTAACCTTGTGTTTAGTGCAAATTTCATGCTGATAGCGACACTTCATCTGAAGAGTTGGGGACATTAGTTTACTAGATTGCTAGCTTTATGATTGTTGGACTGAACTTTATGTTTACTTTTTAGTTGTTATTTTGCTTGCCATGTGAACTCTAGCTATGAAAACTTTATGTTTACTTTTTGGATCGTTAATCCTTTAATCATATTGCTTTAGGGAAATGGCGCCACCACCACCACCATGTCGACGGTGCAAGTCAAGGTGCGCCAGCAGCCTTGCAACTGGCACGCTGTTTGGCATCTACTTCGAGTCTAGTTTTCTTCATGTGGCGGTAATAAATTATATGAAACTAGTAACTACTATTTTGTTTTTAGTGTTATTGGCATTAATGCATCGTGTATATATCATTTTGCTTTTTGTACACAGATCGTCCCATGCAATGTGAGGTCAGAATTCAACAATCTGACTAGAGACTCTGTGACCTTTGAGGCTCCTGGGGACCCCTACACTATGGAGATCGAGAAAGGACAAAAGATGACACGGGTGGGAGGAGATGGATGGGTCCGTTTCATCGACAACATGCGTATCACCGGTGGTGAGTTGATTAGCTTCTCCTTCAGAGTTGAAAGACCCAAGCTAGCCGTGATTTATATCAATAAATTAAGCAGAAGATTATGAGGATGATGAGGATGATGAGGCTGATGACGACCCACTCGGTGATGCCATCGTAGCTCAAAGAATGAAGTTGAGCGAGGAGGAGGTGTGCAACCTATGGGACATCATTCCGCCACGTGCTGACTTCGTCGGGGTGCCATTCGTGACCCGCCTGACAAGTACCATGGTTGATTGGCATATGATGGTATGTTGCATTTACTATAGTTTTTAGAGTAATTTGATGATATGCTTTATTGTTGTACTTAGTGTAGAGTCCGATGATGTATATGCTTAGTGAATCTTATATGATTTATTGTTATACTTAGTGTAGAGTCCGATCATATATATGCTTAGTGAATCTTATATGCTTAGTGAATCTTATATGCTTAGTGTAGAGTCCGATGATATATATGCTTCGTGTAGAATGTGTGAGGCTACTTATTAATTGATATGTTTTTCTTATTCAGAAATTGCCAAAGAGCCTATCTGAGAGTTGTGGTATCAAGCCTGATGAAGAAGGCTTTGTTGGAATACGCCTTACCGCAAGGGGCTCCGTCACCACTTGTGCGTACGGCGTGGACATGGACACGGACGGTCGCACACTCTTCAACTCGGTTGGGTGGAAGAGCTTCCTCGTCGGCAAGAATCTTCATGTTGGACAAGCAATCCTCATTACTATCAGGAACACCCGCCGCCCAGGCTTGAGGATGATGGTCATCATCGACATCATCTAGAACTTCATATGCATGCGTGTGGCTGTTGAACCATATATATGCTAGTATGACTACCTAGTAGACTTATCAACTATGATCTATCCATGCATTGTTAACTACTATATGAGTTTGTGAGATTGTGTGATTATATTAAAATGTGGTACTGTAGTTAATGTTTGTGAGATGGTTCTGTGAACTTAATTTATTTGCATTGGACTTGTCTTGATTTTCATGAATATTGCACCTGACTGCTTTTTTATGTTTTATTTCTATTTGCCTAGTAGTAGCGTGGGGAGGAAATAGGGCGCTACTACTACGTGATGATAGTAGTAGCGCTAGTGGAGGAAGCAGTGCTACTAATAAGTATTTTAGCTGCAGCGCTTGTTCAGAAACGTGCTACTGGTAAATAATAGCTGTAGCACCCTAGCAGTAGCGCGAGTGCCCGCGCTACTGGTATGTAAAAAACCAGCGCCATTAGTAAGCTTTTCTCTAGTAGTGGGGCCTTTAACAGGCCAGAACTTCAGTCAGGCTAGATTATCGTCATTTTTATATGGGTTGTTAATGGGCCCGATATGACGTTGGGCCACATATGGCCCATGGTTTACGTCCGGCGTTAACAGGCCGAAAATGACAACAGGCCGAAAGTGGCCCAAATCTATAGTGGGCCTCTAACAGGCCGAATGACAGACATGGCCGAATATGACCCAAATCCTTCACGGTCGTTTATGGGCCGAAAGTTTTGATGGCCTGTAAATGGGCCCAAATGAAGCCGGACCTTTAACAGGTCGGAAATACACCAGGCCATAATTCGGCCCAATTACTTAGCGGATTGTTAACGGTCCAGAAGTGACCATGGGCCGCATTGATGACAAGTTTAGACCAGGCCTTTGACGGGCCGATTTGATAGAGAATGTTGGGCCTTTAGCTGGGCCGACCCATTATGGTCTGCAGAATCTTGTGGGCCTTTAGCTGGGCCGGCCCATTGTGGTCCGCAAAATCTTGTGGGCCTTTAGCTGGGCCGGCCCATTATGGTCTGCAAAATCGTGTGAGCCTTTAGCTGGGCCGGCCCATTATGGTCTGCTAAATTTTGTGGGCCTTTAGCTGGGCTGGCCCATTATGGTCCGCTAAATCTTATGGGCCTTTGGTTGGGCCGGCCCATTTAAACTTTGTGGGCCACTTTTGGGCCGGTCCACGTGTCAACATATCATAGGCCCATCTCGACCGTTGGATGAGTGACACCTGTTCCAACGCGGAGCTGACACGTGGATCCGTCAGCCAATGAGAATTTTACACATGGAAAATCGGCATTGGTCATGGCTGTTAACGGGTTATCGGATCCAAAATCCGGCCCGATAGCTTAACGGCATTCCATTATGGTGGATGCCACATGTCGGTCACCCTTGACGAAAGCACTTCTATGACACGCGATTTATCGTCATGGAAGTGGACACTTCCGTGATGATAATTTTGGTAATGTCATGGAACACTTCTACGGCAGCACGGGTATGACTATCTTGATTCTGTCATAAAATCGTCATGGATGTACATGCATGACAGAAAACGCGACCTACTTTGACAAACACGTATCATCACGAAAGTGTATTTTTTTTTGTAGTGCAATGATCATTTGTAATCATAGGTTAGACCGCTTTGTGTGATCTGGTGTGCTATTTATTGAAGTGAAATTGATTGTGTTTGCCTGATGAGCATTATGGGTAGTGAATCTCTCTTAGACCCTATTCTATTTTATTTTCTCACCCCCCCCTTCTAACCCATCAGATGCCTCCGAGACGTGACAATGGATTTTCCTTCCCACCGGAGCTCACTCAGTTGATCCAGCAGCAGAATACCTTGATGCAGTTACTAGTTCAAAATCAGAATCAAGGCAACAACAACAACAACAACCCACCACCACCACCCCATGTTGATCACTTAGCCTGTTTTCTAAGGTTGAATCCACCGGTGTTCAGCACCAAGCCAATTATTGCAGATGATTGGCTGCGCAAGATTGGAAGAGAGCCGACCACTGCAGGATGCATAGATGCAGAGAGAGTGTGTTTTGCCGCACATCAGCTTGATGGACCCGCAGCATCATGGTGGGAGAATTTCACAGCCACTTACCTCATTGACACTGTTACATGGGACCAGTTTCAGCAGGCTTTCTGCACTCCCCATGTTTCAGCAGGAGCTATGAGCACGAAGAAGTGTGAGTTTCGCAACTTGCGCCATGGAGGACATATAGTGGGCCAGTATGTGGATGAGTTTAGCAAGTTAGCATGCTATGCCCCTGATGACGTACCTACAAATGTCGTTAAGCGGGAGAAGTTTCTGGAAGAACTGAATGATGAGCTGAGCATGCAGTTGATGGTGGCAACATTAAACAACTACCAGGAGTTGGTAGATAGGGCTCTTATGATTGAAGGCAAGCAATAATAGATTGATAATCGCAAGAGGAAGTATGGACAGGGGAGGTACACTTCAGGAGCTCAGCAGAAGCCTCACTATTCTCCGTACTCAGGAGGACATACCCACAACCATGGAGGACACCCACACAATGGAGCTAGTTCGCACAACCATAGTGGCCCCAAGAATGGCAATGGGAATGGAGAAGCAGCAGCCAGAACCGTTCCAACCCTTCAACACCAGCCAAGAGGGATCTGAGCCACATTACCTATTTCAAGTGCCAGAAGACTGGACATTATTCCAATGAATGTCCTGAAGCAAATAATGGAAATGGCAATGGAGGTTCTGCCAAGAAGCCCAACCCCTTCACCAAAGGTTAGGTGAACCACATCAGCGTGGAGGAGATTGAGGATCAACCCGACGTAGTTGTCGGTAAGTTTTTGATTAATGCATTTACCGCGCTTGTTCTTTTCGATACTGGTGCATCGCATTCATACATATCAAGGGGATTTGTGGACAAGTTTAAATTGCCAACCCTAGCCCTTAGGTCACCCATGTTAGTAAGCTCGCCAGGAGCAGAGTATATGGTCAGCCGATGGTGTGATCGGTTACCCTTAACCATTGGTAGCCATGTGTTTCCCTCTGACCTAATAATTTTGGAGTCACAAGGATTGGATATGATATTAGGATTGGTTATCAAAGTATGGAGGAAACATTGATTGTGCTAGTAAGTCGATATTCCTCACCACCCCAGAAGGAAAGAGGATCAAGTATGTATCCCGGCATGTGCGGAAGAGGACTCAAGTGAATTCCTTATCAGGAGTTGTACAGGAGGAAGTACCAGTGGTGAAGGATTTCCCCGACGTATTTCCGGTGGAGTTACCAGGCATGCCACCAGATCGAGATATTGAGTTTTTGATTGAGCTATTGCCAGGCACCGGGCCAATATCCAAGAGACCGTATCGGATGCCCGCACAAGATCTGGAGGAAATTAAGAAGCAGATTAAGGAGTTACTGGATAAAGGTTACATTTGACTAAGTTCATCACCTTGGGGAGCCCCAATGCTTCTAATGGAGAAGAAGGATGGATCTTTAAGGATGGTTGTTGATTATCGTGCGTTGAATGAGGTGATGATCAAGAACAAATACCCTCTGCCGATGATCAATGATTTGTTTGACCAGCTGCAAGGAGCTAAAGTCTTCTCTAAGATTGATCCTCGATCAGGTTATCACCAGTTGAAGATCCGAGAGCAGGATATACCTAAGACAGCTTTTACCACAAGGTACGGGCTATATGAGTATATGATATGTCTCCAACACATCTATAATTTATTATTATCTATTTTGAATGTTTATCGGCTTTATTATACACTTTTATATTATTTTTGGGACTAACCTATTAACCGGAGGCCCAGCCCATATTGCTATTTTCTTGCCTATTTCAGTGTTTCGAAGAAAAGGAATATCAAACCGAGTCCAAACGGAATGAAACCTTCGGGAGCGTGATTTTTGGAACGAATGTGATTCAGGAGACTTGGAGTTGAAGTCAGGGAAGCTTCAAGGTGACCACAAGGGTGGGGGCGCCCCCCCCCCCCCTACTGGGCGCGACCCCCTGTCTCGTGGGCCCCTCGAGACTCCCTCGACCGACTTCTTTCGCCTATATATTCTCATATACCTTAAAAACATTGAAGCGAACAATAGATCGGGAGTTTCGCTGCCGCAAGCCTCTGTAGCCACCAAAAACCTCTCGGGAGCCTGTTCCGGCACCCTGCCGGAGGGGGAATCCATCACCGGTGGCCATCTTCATCATCCCGGCGCTCTCCATGATGAGGAGGGAGTAGTTCACCCTCGGGGCTGAGGGTATGTACCAGTAGCTATGTGTTTGATCTCTCTCTCTCTCTCTTGTGTTCTTGAGGTGATACGATCTTGATGTATCGCAAGCTTTGCTATTATAGTTGGATCTTATTGTGTTTCTCCCCCTCTACTCTCTTGTAATGGATTGAGTTTTCCCTTTGAAGTTATCTTATCGGATTGAGTCTTTAAGGATTTGAGAACACTTGATGTATGTCTTCTCGTGCTTATTTGTGGTGACAATGGGATATTCACGTGGTCCTCTTGACGTATGTTTTGGTGATCAACTTGCGGGTTCCGCCCATGAACCTATGCATAGGGGTTGGCACACGTTTTCGTCTTGACTCTCCAGTAGAAACTTTGGGGCACTCTTTAAAGTACTTTGTGTTGGTTGAATAGATGAATATGAGATTGTCTGATGCATATCGTATAATCATGCCCACGGATACTTGAGGTGACAATGGAGTATCTAGGTGACATTAGGGTTTTGGTTGATTTGTGTCTTAAGGTGTTATTCTAGTATGGACTCTATGATAGATTGAACGGAAAGAATAGCTTCATGTTATTTTACTACGGGCTCTTGAATAGATAGAACAGAAAGGATAACTTTGAGGTGGTTTCATACCCTACCATAATCTTTTCATTTGTTATCCGCTATTAGTGGCTTTGGAGTGACTCTTTGTTGCATGTTGAGGGATAGTTATATGATCCAATTATGTTATTATTGTTGAGATAACTTGCACTAGTGAAAGTATGAACCCTATGCCTTATTTCCTAGCATTGCAATACTGTTTACGCTCACTTTTATCATTAGTTACCTTGCTGTTTTTATAATTTCAGATTACAAAAACCTATACCTACTATCTATTTTGCACTTGTATCTTCATCTCTTCGCCGAACTAGTGCACCTATACAATTTACCATTGTATTGGGTGTGTTGGGGAGACAAGAGACTCTTTGTTATTTGGTTGCAGGGTTGTTTGAGAGAGACCATCTTCATCCTACGCCTCCCAAGGATTGATAAACCTTAGGTCATCCACTTGAGGGAAATTTGCTACTGTCCTACAAACCTCTGCACTTGGAGGTCCAACAACGTCTACAAGAAGAAGGTTGCATAGTAGACATCAGTATACCGTTATGTCATTTGGTCTGACTAACGCGCCTGCCTATTTCATGAACATGATGAACAAAGTGGTTATGCAGTTTTTGGATAAGTTTGTCGTGGTGTTCATTGATGATATATTGGTCTACTCGAAGAACGAAGAGGAACATAAGGAGCATTTGCGTTTGGTTCTTGAGAAGCTTAGAGAACATCAGTTGTATGCCAAGTTCAGCAAATGTGAGTTTTGATTAAAGGAAGTTGCATTTCTCGGACATGTTATATCCGGAGAAGGAATAGCAGTGGACCCTACCAAGGTTGCTTCTGTGACTAAATGGGTGGCACCCACATCAGTTGGAGAGATCATAAGTTTTCTTGGACTCGCAGGATATTATCGGAGGTTCATTGAGAATTTCTCTAGGATTGCAAAGCCCATGACGTAGTTATTGAGGAAGGACACCAAGTTTAAATGGACTGAGGAGTGCGAAGCCAGTTTTTAGGAGTTGAAGAAACATTTGGTTACAGCCCCAGTGCTAATTCTCCCAGACCAATGGAAGGATTATCAAGTGTATTGCGATGCTTCACGTTGAGGACTTGAAGCCGTGCTTATGCAGGAAGGAAGAGTTGTTTCATATGCCTCACGACAGCTTAAACCTCATGAGCTAAATTATGCCATGCATAATTTGGAGTTAGCAGCTGTAGTGCATGCGCTGAAGACATGGAGACATTTTCTCATTGGAAATCACTGTGAGGTATACATGGATCATAAGAGTTTGAAATATATTTTTGATGTCTACTACACAACCTTCTTCTTGTAGACGTTGTTGGGCCTGCAAGTGCACAGGTTTGTAGGACAGTAGCAAATTTCCCTCAAGTGGATGACCTAAGGTTTATCAATCCGTAGGAGGCGTAGGATGAAGATGGTCTCTCTCAAACAACCCTGCAACCAAATAACAAAAAGTCTCTTGTGTCCCCAACACACCCAATACAATGGTAAATTGTATAGGTGCACTAGTTCGGCGAAGAGATGAAGATACAAGTGCAAAATAGATAGTAGATATAGGTTTTTGTAATCTGAAATAATAAAAACAGCAAGGTAGCGAGCGGTAAAAGTGAGCGTAAACGGTATTGCAATGATAGGAAACAAGGCCTAGGGTTCATACTTTCACTAGTGTAAGTTCTCTCAACAATAATAACATAGATAGAACATATGACAAGCCCTCAACATGCGACAAAGAGTCACTCCAAAGACACTAATAGCGGAGAACAAACGTAGAGATTATGGTTGGGTACGAAACCACCACAAAGCTATTCTTTCGGATCAATCTACAAAAGAGTTCGTACTAGAATAACACCTTAAGATACAAATCAACCAAAACCCTAATGTCACCTAGATACTCCATTGTCATCTCAAGTATCCGTGGGCATGATTATACGATATACATCACACAATCTCAGATTCATCCAACCAACATAAAAGTACTTCAAAGAGTGCCCCAAAGCTACTACCGGAGAGTCAAGAACGTGTGCCAACCCCTATGCATAGGTTCCCAAGTGTCACGAAACCCGCAAGTTGATCACCAAAACATACATCAAGTGGATCAATAGAATAACCCATTGTCACCACGCCTATCCCACGCAAGACATACATCAAGTGTTCATAAAAGACTCAATCCGATAAGATAAATTCAAAAGGGGAAACTCAATTCATCACAAGAGAGTAGAGGGGGAGAAACATCATAAGATCCAACTACAATAGCAAAGCTCAGGATACATCAAGATCGTGCCATAGAGGAACACGAGAGAGAACACGAGAGAGAGAGAGAGATCAAACACATAGCTACTGGTACATACCCTCAGCTCCGAGGGTGAACTACTCCCTCCTCGTCATGGATAGCGCCAGGATAATGAAGATGGCCTCCGGTGATGGGATCCCCCTCCGGCAGGGTGCCAGAACGGGGTCCCGATTGGTTTTTGGTGGCTACAGAGGCTTGCAGCGGCGGAACTCCCGATATATCTTCTGCTCTGGAAGTTTTAGGGTATGTAGGTATATATGGGTGCAGGGAGAACGTCGGTGGAGCTACGGGGGCCCCATGAGGCAGGGGGCGCACCCAGGGGGGAGGGCGCGCCCCCCACCCTCGTGAGCACCTCTCGTATCTTCTAACATGGGGTCCAAGTCCATCAGGTGGGTTTCCTTCCAAAAATAACTTCTCCAGTTGATTTTGTTCCGTTTTGACTCCGTCTGATATTCCTTTTCCTCGAAACACTGAAATAGGCATAAAACAACAAATCTGGGCTGGGCCTCCGGTTAATAGGTTAGTCCCAAAAATAATATAAAAGTGGATAATAAAGCCCAATATTGCCTAAAACAGTAGATAAAGTAGCATGGAGCAATCAAAATTATAGATACATTGGAGATGTATCAAGCATCCCCAAGCTTAATTCCTGCTCGTTTTCGAGTAGGTAAATGATAAAAAAGAATTTTTGATGCGGAGTGATACTTTGGCATAATTTCAATGTAAATCCTCTTAATTGTGATATGAATATGCAGATCCGAAAGATTCAGGACAAAAGTTCATATTGACACAAAAATAATAATACTTCAACCATACTAATCAAAGCAATCATGTCCTCTCAAAATAACATGGCAAAAGAAAGTTCATCCGTACAAAATCATATAGTTAGGCTATGCTTCATTTTCGTCACACAAAGATGTTCCCAACTTCTATACCCCCGATGACAAGCCAAGCAATTGTTATATACTCAAATAATCTCAAACTTTTTCAACCTTCACGCAATACATGAGCGTGAGCCATGGATATAGCACTATGGGTGGAATAGAATATGATGAAGGGGATTGTGTGGAGAAGACAAAAAGGAGAAAGTCTCATGTTGACGAGGCTAATCAACGAGCTATGGAGATGCCCATTAATTTATGTCAACATGAGGAGTAGGGATTGCCATGCAACGGATGCACTAGAGCTATGAATGCTCAACAAAAGAAAACTAGTGGGTGTGCATCCAACTTGCTTGCTCACGAAGACCTAGGGCATTTGAGGAAGCCCATCGTAGGAATATACAAGCCAAGTTCTATAATGAAAAATTCCCACTAGTATATGAAAGTGATAACACATGAGACTCTCTCATGAAGAACAAGGTGCTACTTTGAAGCACAATATATGAGACTCACTACATGAAGAACAAGGTGCTACTTTGAAGCACAAGTGTGGAAAAAGAGATAGTAGCATTGCCCTTTTTTTTCTTTTTTTTGGGCCTTTCTTTTTTCTTTTTTTTTGGCCTTTCTCTTCTTCTTTTTTTTGATTAGGCAATGCTCTAATAATGATGATCATCACACTTCTATTACAACATATGAATTACAACTCGAAACTAGAACAAGATATGACTCTATATGAATGCCTCCGGCGGTGTACCGGGATGGTGCAATGAATCAAGAGTGACATGTATGGAAAATAATGCATGGTGGCTTTGCCACAAATATGATGCCAACTACAAGATCATGCAATGGCAATATGACAAAAGTGATGTATGTCATGATGATGATGAAGGAAGTTGCATGGCAATATATCTCAGAATGGCTATGGAAATGCCATGATAGGTAGGTATGGTGGCTGTTTTGAGGAAGATATAAGGAGGTTTATGTGTGATAGAGCGTATCGTATCACGGGGTTTGGATGCACCGGCAAAGTTTGCACCAACCCTCAAGGTGAGAAAGGGCAATGCACGGTACCGGAGAGGCTAGCAAATGGCGGAAAGGTGAGAGTGCGTATAATCCATGGACTCAACATTAGTCAAAAGAACTCATATATTTATTGCAAAAATTTAGAAGTCGTCAAAAATTCAAGTACTACGTGCATGCTCCTAGGGGGATAGATTGGTAGGAGAAGACCATCGCTCGTCCCCGACCGCCACTCATAAGGATGCACAAGCCAGGTACACTTCATGTTTCAAATTTGTTACACAACTTTAACCATAAGTGCATGCTACGGGACTTGCAAACTTCAACACAAGTATTTCTCAAATTCATAATCACCCAACTAGCACGACTTTGATATTATCACCTCCATATCTCAAAACAATTATCAAGCATCAAACTTATCTTAGTATTCAATTCACTCAAAAGAAAGTTTCACATATCTTGAATACCAAGTATATTAACATTAAGCAAATTACCATGCTATTTAAGACTCTTAAAATAATCTAAGTGAATCATGAGAGTTCAATAGTTTCTTTAAAACAAATCCACCACCGTGCTCTAAAAGATCTAAGTGAAGCACTAGAGCAAAAATTATGACGCTCAAAAGATATAAGTGAAGCACATAGAGTATTCTAACAAATTCCAATTTGTGTAAGGCTCTCTCTCAATAAACAATTTCAGATCTTGGTACTTTATTCAACAGCAAGCAAAGCCAAAGAAAACTACAATGCAAGGATAGCACAACTCATGTGAAGAAGCAAAAAACTTAGGCTCAACCGATACTAATCGATAGTTGTTGAAGAAGAAAGGTGGGATGCCTACCGGGGCATCCCCAAGCTTAGATGCTTGAGACTTATTGAAATATTATCTTGGGGTGCCTTGGGCATCCCCAAGCTTGAACTTTTGTGTCTCCTTAATTCATCTCATATCATGGTTTGTCTTTTTATCAAAAGCTTCATTCACAACAAACTCAACAAGAACTCGTGAGATAGGTTAGTATAAACCAATGCAAAACCTTATCATTTTCTACTGTAACAAATCACTAAAACTATTATTCAACATTTAATACTAAATGCCTCCGCATATTTAATACTCCTATCTTCAAATAGAATCATTAAACAAACAAACATATGCAAACAATGCAACCATAACAGCAATCTGCCAAAACAGTACAGTCTGTAAAGAATGCAAGAGTCATCATACTTCCCTAACTCCAAAAATTATGAACTAAAATTCCCACTGTAATTAATTTATCAGATCTCAATATGAAAAAATATTCAACGTTATACCATTCTCTGACTTTTCTAGGGAATTTTTGCAAGAGCGGTAAACTTTCTGTTTTCAAACAGCAACATGCAAACTAGCAAAATAAGCATGGCAAAGGCTATCCTTGACTTTTTTATTGAAACTAAAGATGCAATACATTATTCTAACTAACAGCAAGCAAAACCTAACAAAATTAAAATGACGCTCCAAGAAAAATACATATCATGTGGTGAATAAAAATATAGCTCCAAGTAAAGTTACCGATGAACGAAGACGAAAGAGGGGATGCCTTCCGGGGGCATCCCCAAGCTTAGGCTCTTGGATGTCCTTGAATATTACCTTGGGGTTCCTTGGGCATCCCCAATCTTAGGCTATTGCCACTCCTTATTCCATAGTCCATCGAATCTTTACCCAAAACTTGAAAACTTCAACCACACAAAACTTTAACACAAAACTCGTAAGCTCCGTTAGTATAAGAAAATAAAACAACCACTTAGGTACTGTAGTGAACTCATTCTAAATTCATATTGGTGTAATATCTACTGTATTCTAACTTCTCTATGGTTCATACCCTCCGATATTACTCATAGATTCATCAACATAAGCAAACAACACATAGAAAACAGAATCTGTCAAAAACAGAACAGTCTGTAGTAATCTATATAAAACGTATACTTATGGAACTCCTAAAAATATTAAATAAATTCCTGGACCTGAGAAATTTGTCTATTAATCATCTGCAAAAAGAATCAACCTAAAAGCACTCTCCAGTAAAAAATGGCAGCTAATCTCGTGAGCGCTAAAGTTTCTGTTTTTCACCGCAAGATCACATAAACTTCACCCAAGTCTTCCCAAAGGTTCTACTTGGCACTTTATTGAAACAAAAGCTATAAAACATGATTAATACAGTAGAATAATCATGTGGACACATAAAAACAGTAAGGATAAATATTGGGTTGTCTCCCAACAAGCGCTTTTCTTTAATGCCTTTTAGCTAGGCATGATGATGATAATGATGCTCACATAAAAGATAAGAATTGAAACATAACGGGAGCATCATGAAGCATATGACTAGCACATTTAAGCCTAAACCACTTCCTATGCATAGGGATTTTGTGATCAAACAACTTATGGGAACGATAATAAACTAGCATAGGATGGCACAACAAGCTTAGCTTCAAGAATTTAAGCACATAGAGAGGAAACTTGACATTATTGCAATTCCTACAAGCATATGTTCCTCCCTCATAAAAATTTTCAGTAGCATCATGAATGAATTCAACAATATAACCTGCACCTAAAGCATTCTTGTCATGATCTACAAGCATAGAAAGTTTACTACTCTCCACATAAGCAAAATTCTTCTTTATAGCATACGTATCATCACAATAATCATCATAGATAGGAGGCATGCTTTCATCATAGTAAATTTTCTCATCAAAGCTTGGGGGACAAAAAATATCATCTTCATCAAACATAGCTTCCCCAAGCTTGTGGCTTTGCATATCATTAGCATCATGGATATTCAAAGAATTCATACTAACAACATTGCAATCATGCTCATCATTCAAAGATTTAGTACCAAACATTCTATAGATTTCTTCTTCTAGTACTTGAGCACAATTATCCTTTCCATCATACTCACGAAAGATATTAAAAAGGTGAAGCGTAGGAGACAAACTCAACTCCATTTTTTTCTAATTTTCTTTTATAAACTAAACTAGTAATAAAACAAGAAACAAAAAGATTCGATTGCAAGATCTAAAGATATACCTTCAAGCACTCACCTCCCCGGCAACGGCGCCAGAAAAGAGCTTGACGTCTACTACACAACCTTCTTCTTGTAGACGTTGTTGGACCTGCAAGTGCACATATTTGTAGGACAGTAGCAAATTTCCCTCAAGTGGATGACCTAAGGTTTATCAATCCGTAGGAGGCGTAGGATGAAGATGGTCTCTCTCAAACAACCCTGCAACCAAATAACAAAAAGTCTCTTGTGTCCCCAACACACCCAATACAATGGTAAATTGTATAGGTGCACTAGTTCGGCGAAGAGATGAAGATACAAGTGCAAAATAGATAGTAGATATAGGTTTTTGTAATCTGAAATAATAAAAACAGCAAGGTAGCGAGCGGTAAAAGTGAGCGTAAACGGTATTGCAATGATAGGAAACAAGGCCTAGGGTTCATACTTTCACTAGTGCAAGTTCTCTCAACAATAATAACATAGATAGAACATATGACAAGCCCTCAACATGCGACAAAGAGTCACTCCAAAGACACTAATAGCGGAGAACAAACGTAGAGATTATGGTCGGGTACGAAACCACCACAAAGCTATTCTTTCGAATCAATCTATAAAAGAGTTCGTACTAGAATAACACCTTAAGATACAAATCAACCAAAACCCTAATGTCACCTAGATACTCCATTGTCACCTCAAGTATCCGTGGGCATGATTATACGATATGCATCACACAATCTCATATTCATCCAACCAACATAAAAGTACTTCAAAGAGTGCCCCAAAGCTACTACCGGAGAGTCAAGAACGTGTGCCAACCCCTATGCATAGGTTCCCAAGTGTCACGAAACCCGCAAGTTGATCACCAAAACATACATCAAGTGGATCGATAGAATAAGCCATTGTCACCACGGTTATCCCATGCAAGACATACATCAAGTGTTCATAAAAGACTCAATCCGATAAGATAACTTCAAAAGGGGAAACTCAATTCATCACAAGAGAGTAGAGGGGGAGAAACATCATAAGATCCAACTACAATAGAAAAGCTCGGGATACATCAAGATCGTGCCATAGAGGAACACGAGAGAGAACACGAGAGAGAGAGATCAAACACATAGTTACTGGTAGATACCCTCATCCCCGAGGGTGAACTACTCCCTCCTCGTCATGGATAGCGTCGGGATGATGAAGATGGCCTCCGGTGATGGGATCCCCCTCTGGCAGGGTGCCGGAACGGGGTCCCGATTGGTTTTTGGTTGCTACAGAGGCTTGCGGCAGTGGAACTCCTGATCTATCTTTTGTTCTGGAAGTTTTAGGGTACGTAGGTATATATGGGTGCAGGGAGAACATCGGTGGAGCTACGGGGGGCCCATGAGGCAGGGGGGCACACCCAGGGGGGAGGGCGCGCCCCCCACCCTCGTGAGCACCTCCCGTATCTTCTGACGTGGGGTCCAAGTCCATCAGGTGGGTTTCCTTCCAAAAATAACTTCTCCAGTTGATTCCGTTCCGTTTTGACTCCGTCTGATATTCCTTTTCCATGAAACACTGAAATAGGCATAAAACAGCAAATCTGGGCTGGGCCTCCGGTTAATAGGTTAGTCCCAAAAATAATATAAAGTGGATAATAAAGCCCAATATTGCCTAAAACAATAGATAAAGTAGCATGGAGCAATCAAAAATTATAGATACGTTGGAGACGTATCAATTTTCACGCAGAAGGAGTTGAACCTCAGGCAAAGGAGATGCTTGGGGCTCATCATGGATTATGACACGAAATTGCACTATCATTCTGGAAAGGCCAATGTCGTAGCAGATGCGTTGAGCTGTAGGAGTTATGTTAACACGCTCATGACCTGAGAATTACCTAAGGAGTTAGCAGACGATCTCCGAGAGTTGTGTTTGGAGATAGTTTCGAGAGGTTATGTTGCAGCATTAGAAATTCAGTCCACTTTGATGGGTAAGATCAGAGAAGCCCAGAAGATTGACAAGGAGATTGCCAAGATAAAGGAAAGGATGAGCAAAGGAAAGGCAAAAGGATTTCGTGAGGATGAGCACGACACTTTATGGTTTGAGGATCACGTTTATGTGCCCAATGACCCCGAGATCAGGAAGTTGATTCTACAGGAGGCCCATGATTCGCCGTATTCGATTCACCCAGGAAACACTAAGATGTATCTGGATTTGAAGGAAAGTTTCTGGTCGACAGGAATGAAGAAGGATATTGCCGAGTATGTAGCAGTATGTGATGTATGTCAGAGAGTTAAGGCAGAGCATCAAAAGCCAGCTAGATTGTTACAGCCATTGCCGATACCCGAATGGAAATGGGATAGACTTGGCATGGATTTTATCACTGGATTGCCCACGACTCGTTCAGGCTATGACTCTATCTGGGTTGTAGTCGATCATTTGACAAAGGTAGCTCATTTCATCCCGGTGAAGACCACCTATACGAATGCCAAGTTGGCAAATATATACATGACCAGGATCGTATGTCTGCACGGAGTTCTAAGGACCATTGTATCAGATAGAGGAACCCAATTCACTTCAAAGTTTTGGAATCAGTTGCATGAAACTTTGGTACTAGGCTAGAGTTCAGTACAACCTTTCAACCACAGACAGATGGACAGACGGAGAGAGTCAATCAGATTCTGGAAGACATGTTGAGAGCTTGTGTGCTAGATTATGGATCTAGTTGGGATGACAATTTGACGTATGCAGAGTTTTCTTACAACAATAGTTATCAAGCCGGTTTGAAGATGGCCCCTTTCAAAACTTTGTACGGAAGGAGGTGCAGGACACCGTTATCATGGGATGAAGTTGGAGATTGACAATTGTTCGGACCAGATTTAATCAAAGACTCTGAACAGAAGGTTAAGTTGATTTGCAATAGACTCAAGGTAGCCCAGTCCAGGCAGAAGAGTTATGCAGATTCTAAACACAAGGAGATAGTTTACGAAGTCGGAGACAGAGTATATCTTCGTGTGTCCCCGCTTCGAGGAGTTAAGCGTTTTGGAGTCAGGGGAAAGCTAGCACCACGTTTTGTGGGACCATACAGAGTTCTGGAACGCATGGGAGAAGTTGCATACAAGCTGGAATTGCCAGAAGGATTTTCAGGAGTTCATGATGTGTTTCACATTTCCCAGTTGAGGAAGTGCCACGCAGAGATGGCCGATATTCCTCTGAGAGATACAGTGCCACTGGAAGCAATTTTGTTAGATAGTGATCTGACCTATGAAGAGAAGCCAGTCAAGATTCTCGAGTTTTCCAGTCGAGTTACTCGCAGCAAGGTTATCAAGTTTTGCAAAGTTTAGTGGAGCCACCATACCGAGGAGGAAGCCACCTGGGAACGAGAAGAATATTTTCGTAGAGACCACCCAAACCTTTTTGCTGACCAACCCGAATATCGAGGGCGAGATTCATCTTAAGGGGGGTAGGTTTGTAACATCCCAATTTTCAATTTGGATGTTATACATAGATCATCATATGCATATCATATTTATTCTTGCATTTGGTTGAGATCCTAGAAATCTTAAGCAACTCAAGGACCCAAGGAGAGAGTTGGAGGTTTCACAAAAATCATATTTCAATATATTTCAAATTTGAAGAAAGGATCAATTTAATTTTATTAATTTTCTCTCCAATTATTTCCAATATTAAAAATAAATGAGGGAAGATAATATGACTTCTTCAAAATAAGAGAAATATTGGAGAAAGAATTTTAAAACAAATTATGTTTTTATTTGCATTTTATTTGCTATTTTAATTGAATTAGAAAAATTATGCATTTTTGAAAATTGCATTTTTAGGCCAGAAAAATGTTCACTTTGTTCTAAATATTTTATTTAGAGGGCGAAAATTGTTTTTTGGCATTTTTAGAATTTTTTTATATATTTTATTAGGAATTTTTCTTCAGGTGAAAATTATTTAAAACAAATGTTCGTTGCCCGACTGGACCAAAGGCCCAGCCGAGCCGGCCCGCGCCGCCGCCACCAACATCACTGGCGTGGCCGAGCTGGAGTCTTCTCCGACTCTAACCCGGCTGCCCCCTCCCGCAAGCCGTTGTTGCCCTCCCCTTTATAAGCCAACCCGAGGCCCCCTGGACCCCAAGCCGCTGCGCCGCCGCCTCCCGCATGCCACCGCGCTGCGCTTCGCCGCTATTCGCCGCCGCCGACGCAAGCTCCGCCACCGCTCGCGTAGCCCCGCGGCACCTCCCACCGCCGGAGCCACCAAAATCCGCCGCCGCCATTGACGCCGTCATCACCGTTGACCGGAAAAGACCGAGTTTTTTTTTTAGTTTTGCGTTCGGTTTTTTAGCTCGGTTCGTTCAGTTTATTTATTTTACGAGCGTTCGTCCGATCGTTCGTTTTAACGAACGTCATTCGGCGGATTAGTTCAGACAGCGAACGTTCGTTTGTTAGTCATTTTCTTTTTAGTTTATTCTCGGTCAGGGACTTATTCGTGATTACTTTTATCGCGATTTAACCCCTCATCTTTAAACTAGTATAACTTTTTGTTCGTTTATCCAAATTAGATGAAACCAGCGCCAAAATCTTCGTCTCGAACCCCTCTTTCCAGTAAACCAACTTGAACATGATTTTGGTACTGTAAAATTTGAGTTTAGTCCAGATTAGTAAACGGTCTTGTTTCATTCGTATTTTGAGTTTCGCTTCTCCGTTTGAGTTGAATCTTTTTTCAAATCGTAGCTAATCACATGTACCTACTGTTAAGATCTAATTCACATGATAATATTGCTGTTGGGTTTTGACTCTTATTAGTTTAAGCCATTTGCTTGTTTCATGTTTGATTTGGATCTTTTCTCGGGTTTTCTCGTGTTTCGTTTGAGTGATTGCTTATGTATGCTATTGTTTGTTTACGCTAGATTACCCGGAGTGCGAAGCTTGCTACTATGAATCTATAGAGTTTGCAGATCGTCGGTGATAACCCACAAGTATAGGGGATCACAACAGTTTTGGAGGGTAGAGTATTCAACCCAAATTTATTGATTCGACACAAGGGGAGCCAAAGAATATTCTCAAGTATTAGCAGCTGAGTTGTCAATTCAACCACACCTGGAAACTTAGTATCTGCAGCAAAGTGTTTAGTAGCAAAGTAATATGATAGTGGTGGTAACGATAACAAAAGTAAAGACAGTAAAAGTAATGTTTTTGGTATTTTGTAGTGATTGTAACAGTAGCAACAGAAAAGTAAATAAGTGTAAACCAGTATATGGAAGACTCGTAGGCACCGGATTAGCGATGGATAATTATGCCGGATGTGGTTCATCATGTAACAGTCATAACATAGGGTGACACAGAACTAGCTCCAGTTCATCAATGTAATGTAGGCATGTATTCCGTATATAGTCATACGTGCTTATGGAAAAGAACTTGCATGACATCTTTTGTCCTACCCTCCCGTGGCAGCGGGGTCCTATTGGAAACTAAGGGATATTAAGGCCTCCTTTTAATAGAGAACCGGAACAAAGCATTAGCACATAGTGAATACATGAACTCCTCAAACTATGGTCATCACCGGGAGTGGTCCCGATTATTGTCACTTCGGGGTTGCCGGATCATAACACATGGTATGTGACTATAGACTTGCAAGATAGGATCTAGAACACACATATATTCATGAAAACATAATAGGTTCAGATCTGAAATCATGGCACTCAGGCCCTAGTGACAAGCATTAAGCATAGCAAAGTCATAGCAACATCAATCTCAGAACATAATGGATACTAGGGATCAAACCCTAACAAAACTAACTCGATTACATGATAAATCTCATCCAACCCATCACCGTCCAGCAAGCCTACGATGCAATTACTCACGCACGGCGGTGAGCATCATGAAATTGGTGATGGAGGATGGTTGATGATGACGACGGCGACGAAGCCCCCTCTCCGGAGCCCCGAACGGACTCCAGATCAGCCCTCCCGAGAGAGATTAGGGCTTGGCGGCGGCTCCATATCGTAAAACGTGATGATTTCTTCTCTCTGATTTTTTTCTCCCCAAGAGCCAATATATGGAGTTGGAGTTGGCGTCGGAGGGCCACCAGGGGGGCCATGAGGTAGGGGGGCGCGCCCCCGACCCTCGTGAGCAGGGTGTGGTCCCCTGGTCTTCATCTTTTGCGAGAATTTTTCCTTATTTTTTCTAAGGTGTTCCGTGGAGTTTCAGGAGATTCCGAGAATCTTTATTTTCTGCACAAAAAACAACACCATGGCAGTTCTGCTGAAAACAGCGTCAGTCCGGGTTAGTTCCATTCAAATCATACAAGTTAGAGTCCAAAACAAGGGCAAAAGTGTTTGGAAAAGTAGATACGACGGAGACGTATCAAGTCCCCCAAGCTTAAACCCTTGCTTGTCCTCAAGCAATTTAGTTGACAAACTGAAAGAGAAAAAGAAAAACTTTTACAAACTCTGTTTGCTCTTGTTGCTGTAAACATGAAAAGCCAGCATTCAAGTCTCAGCAATTATTATGAACTAACCATACTCATAATGACACGTAGATCTCACAATTACTCATATCAATAGCATAATCAGCTAGCGAGCCATAATAATAAAACTTGGGTGACAACACTTTCTCAAAATAATCATAACATGATATAACAAAATGGTATCTCGCTAGCCCTTTCTGAGACCGCAAAACATAAATGCAGAGCACCTTTAAAGATCAAGGACTGACTAAACATTGTAATTCATGGTAAAAGAGATCCAGTCAAGTCATACCCAATATAAACCAATAATAATGAATGCAAACGACAGTGTGCTCTCCAGCGGGTGCTTTTTAATAAGAAGGGTGATGACTCAACATAAAAGTAAATAGATAGGCCCTTCGCAGAGGGAAGCAGGGATTTGTAGAGGTGCCAGAGCTCGGTTTTGAAATAGAGATAAATTATATTTTGAGCGGCATACTTTCATTGTCAACATAACAACTAAAAGACGACGATATCTTCCATGCTAAACAGATTATAGGCGGTTCCCAAACAGAATGGTAAAGTTTATACTCCCCTTCCTCCACAAGCATCAATCCATGGCTTGCTCGAAACAACGAGTGCCTCCAACATTCAACGGGTCCCAAGGGGAGTTTTGTTTGCAGTTATTTTGATTTAGTTTGCACAAAGCATGGGACTGGGCATCCCGGATACCAGCCATTTTCTCGTGAATGAGGAGCGGAGTCCACTCCTCTTGAGAATAACCCGCCTAACACGGAAGATAAGGGCAGCTCTAGTTGACATATGAGCTATTCGAGCATGCAAAACAGAATGTTTATTTGAAGGTTTAGAGTTTGGCACATACAAATTTACTTAGAACGGCAGGTAAATACCGCATATAGGTAGGTATAGTGGACTCATGTGGAATAACTTTGGGGTTTAAGGAGTTTGGATGCACAAGCAGTATTCCCGCTTAGTACAGGTGAAGGCTAGCAAAAGACTGGAAAGCGACCAACTGGCAGAGCGACAACAGTCATAAACATGCATTATAATTAATTCACACTGAGTACAAGCATGAGTAGGATATAATCCACCATGAATATAAATATCATGAAGGCTATGTTGATTGGATTCAACTACATGCGTGAACATGTGCCAAGTTGAGTCACTCAATGCATTTAAAGTAGGATACCATCCCATCATACCACATCCTAATCATTCTAATAGCATGTTGGCACGCAAGTTAAACCATTATAACTCATAGCTAATCAAGCATGGCACAAGCGACTATAATCTCTAAATGTCATTGCAAATATGTTTACTTCATAATAGTTGAATCAAGAACGATGAATCATCATATTTACAAAAACAAGAGAGGTCGAGTTCATACCAGCTTTTCTTTTCCCAATAAGTCCATCATATATAATCATTATTGCCTTTCACTTGCACGACCGAACGGTATGTATAATAATAAGAGTGCACGTGCATTGGACTAAGCTGGAATCTGCAAGCATTCAACTCAAGAGAAGACAAGTAATAGGGGCTCTAAGTTAAATAATCAATCATGCATATAAGAGCCACTAAGCATTTTCAATATGGTCTTCTCGACCCCCAAAGACAGAAAAAGAAATAAAACTATTTACACGGGAAAGCTCCCAACAAGTAAAAGAAGAACGGGAAATATTTTTGGGTTTTCCTTTTTAATTCTACTACCAACATGAAAAGTAGACTAACTATTTTTTTTGTTTTTCTTAAAGTTTATCAAACACACAAGCAGAAAGCATAAAAAGAAATTTAAACTAGCATGGATATTACAGTGAAAAAGTATGAGCACCGACATCTAGCAATGAGTGTGTGTGAACATAAATGTAATGTCGGTGGGAAATACGTACTCCCCCAAGCTTAGGCTTTTGGCCTAAGTTGGTCTATTGCCAGGGATGGCCTGGCGGATATCCGTAGGTGAAGCTGGGGTCGTAGTGTGATGGAGAAGACTCCGGCTACCACTGGCTGGCAGCCTCCTCTGGATCCCAAGAATAAACAAATAGTCGTGGAGGCTCATCTTGTGGCTCCGGCTCCGGGGCTGGTGCAGGGTTCCGATAGGCTTGAACAGCCGACCATGAAACGATGTGAGGTTCTGCAAACAAGTTAAACAAAGAAGGAGCAGGCAAGGTAATAGTCTCAGGGTGATGTTTATCAAAGTATAATTTATATTTGAGCTCCCCATCGCGACTCTTAACAAGAAAAACATGCGCTATCATACTCTTGTAATCTAAATAAACGCGGGGCAGCGATGTTTCTTCTTTCTCCGCATGCCTAATAGGTATTTCAAAATGTTCAGCTAGGCGTGAAGCATAAATGCCTCCAAAGATGGGGCCCTTAGTACGGTTCAGACTTAACCGTCTAGCAACAATTCCACCCATACTAACAGAGTTATTGCGGTATAAACCATGGAGCAAAATAATAATATCAGGAATACTAAGGTTCCCACAGTTCCCGTGTCCAATCAAGCAACGACTAGCAAATAAGGCAAAGTAGCGTAAAACAGGATAATGTATGCTAGTGATCCTTGCATCAGAAACCTTCCTGGTTTCTCCCACCGTGATGGTGTTAACAAAAGCTTCTACTTCGTTACGTGGGGTTCATCTAAGGTGCCCTCAAAGGGTATTCTGCAAACCTCGCAGAATTCAGCTAATGTCATCTCTTTAACAACGTCATATAAATGAAACTCTACTGTTGGAGGTGATTTCTTAGGGAAAAAGTAGAAGTTTTGCACAAAAGTATTTGTGAGTAAGAGATATTGATGACGTTGGTCGTGGAGGAAGTTGGTGAGGCCAGCATTCTCAACCAATAAATAGAAATCTTCATAAATCCCAGCTCTCCTCAAGAAGTCATCGGAAGGCCATTCACAAGGCCGGACCTCCGTGGTGCGAGGTAAATTAAATTTGGGCTTCTCCTCTTCTTCCTTTTGTTTTTCCTTAGAGCTTCGGCTCGACGAGCCCCTCAAAAGTCTCTTCATTATTTCTGAAACAATCTGAAATTTTTAGTAACTTCAAATAAAAGTGAACCAACTTCAATAAAATTGATAGTAACAACTCCCACAAGTGCCTAGAGCCTATATAAAGCATTGGAACTACTTGGAACCATATAAATTTGACATGCAAGCTCAAGAACATGGTCACCTATGCAGCACAAATTTGCAAAGAATAAAGCACTAGAACAAAAACTAATTGGACCAATGGAGAAGTCACATACCAAGGAACAATCTCCCCAAGCAGTTTTGTGAGAGGTGCTTTGAGCAAGGAGATCGAAAATCACAGCAACGGGGGTTGGAACTCGTGCTTGAGTTGGTTTTTCGTGTTTGTGTGAGGGAGAGGAAGAAGATGGGTGCAGGAATAAGTGGAGGAGGGCCACCGTGAGCCCACGAGGCAGGGGGCGCGCCCAGGGGGTAGGGCGCGCCCTCCACCCTCGTGGCCAGGTGGCAGCTCCCCCCGTGGTAATTTTTGCACAGTAAATTCTCAAATATTCCCGAAAAAATCATATTAAATTGGCATGGCATTCTGAGGACTTTTATTTTCGGGATATTTTTATATTGCACGGATAAGTCAGGAAACAGACAGAAAAATACTATTTTACTTTATTTCTACTAAATAACAGAAAATATAAAGAGGGTACAGAAGGTTGTGCTTCTAGTTTCATCCATCTCGTGATCATCAAAATGAACCCACTAACAAGGTTGATCAAGTCGTGTTAACAAACTCATTCTGAATAATCACGGAACTGGAGAAATTTCGAATGACACTAAGTTACCTCAACGGGGATGTGAAAATCCCCAACAATAAGAATATCATACTTTTTCTTGACAGTAGGGAGAGGAAATTCGAAACCTCCAAATATAATCGATGGAACTTTTCCAATAGAGTTGATACTATAAACTTGAGGTTGTTTCCTCGGAAAATGTACCGTGTGCTCATTGCCATTAACATGAAAAGTGACATTGCCTTTGGTGCAATCAATAACGGCCCCTGCAGTATTAAGGAAAGGTCTTCCAAGAATAATAGACATACTATCATCCTCGGGAATATCAAGAATAACAAAGTCCGTTAAAATAGTAACGTTTGCAACTACAACAGGCACATCCTCACAAATACCGACAGGTATAGCAGTTGATTTATCATCCATTTGCAAAGATATTTCAGTAGGTGTCAACTTATTCAAGTCAAGTCTACGATATAAAGAGAGAGGCATGACACTAACACTGGCTCCAAGATCACATAAAGCAGTTTTAACATAATTTCTTTTAATGGAGCATGGTATAGTAGGTACTCCTGGATCTCCAAGTTTCTTTGGTATTCCACCCTTAAAAGTATAATTAGCAAGCATGGTGGAAATTTCAGCTTCAGGTATCTTTCTTTTATTAGTAATAATATCCTTCATATACTTAGCATAAGGATTTGTTTTGAGCACATCAGTTAATCGCATACGCAAAAAGATGGGTCTAATCATTTCAGCAAAGCGCTCAAAATCCTCATCATCCTTTTTCTTGGATGGTTTCGGAGGAAAAGGCATGGGTTTCTGAACCCATGGTTCCCTTTCTTTACCATGTTTCCTAGCAACAAAATCTCTTTTATCATAACGTTGATTCTTTGATTGTGGGTTATCAAGATCAACAGCAGGTTCAACTTCTACATCATTATCATTACTAGGTTGAGCATCAACATGAACATTATCATTAACATTATCACTAGGTTCATGTTCATCACCTGATTGTGTTTCAGCATCAGAAATAGAGATATCATTTGGATTCTCAGGTGGTTCAGCGATAGGTTCACTAGAAGTTTGCAAAGTCCTATCATTTTTCTTTTTCTTCCTTTTAGAAGAACTAGGTACATCAATATTGTTTCTCTGAGAATCTTGCTCGATTCTCTTAGGGTAGCCTTCAGGATACAAAGGTTCCTGAGTCATTCTACCAGTTCTAGTAGCCACTCTAACAGCATAATCATTTTTCTTACTATTCATTTCATCAAGCACTTCTTTCTGAGCTTTAAGTACTTGTTCTACTTGAGTGGTAACCATAGAAGCATGCTTGCTAACAAGTTTAAGTTCACCTCTAATATCAGCCATATAATCACCCAAGCGTTTAATCATAAAGGTATTCTATTTTAATTGTCTACCAAAATAAGCATTTAAGTCATCTTGCTTAAACATAAAGTCATCAAACTCATCCAAGCACTGACTAGCAATTTTAGTAGGAGGGACTTCAGCTTTATCATATCTATAGAGAGAATTTACCTTTACTACCTGTGTCGGGATATCGGGAGGTTCTTCATTAAATAAGTAATTGAGATCATATACTTCTTCAACAGGCGGTAAATTAAGACCATGTATTTCTTCAATAGGAGGTAAATTCTTAACATCTTCAGCTTTAATACCTTTTTCTTTCATAGATTTCTTTGCCTCTTGCATATCTTCGGGACTGAGAAATAGAACACCTCTCTTCTTCGGAGTTGGTTTAGGAATAGGCTCAGTAATTGGCTCAGGAACTGGCTCAGGAGGTAGCTCGGGAGGTGCCCAATTATTTTCATTAGCCAACATATTATTCAATAGAATTTCAGCGTCATCCGGTGTTCTTTCCCTGAAAAGAGAACCAGCACAACTATCCAGGTAATCTCTGGAAGCATCAGTTAGTCCATTATAAAAGATATCAAATATTTTAGGTTTCTTAAGAGGATGATCAGGCAAAGCATTAAGTAACTTGAGAAGCCTCCCCCAAGCTTGTGGGAGACTCTCTTCTTCGATTTGCACAAAATTGTATATTTCCCTCAAAGCAGCTTGTTTCTTATGAGCAGGGAAATATTTAGCAGAGAAGTAATAAATCATATCCTGGGGACTTTGCACACAACCAGGATCAAGAGAATTATACCATATCTTAGCATCACCCTTTAATGAGAACGGAAATATCTTAAGTAAATAAAGGTAGCGCGATCTCTCATTATTAGTAAACAGGGAAGCTATATCATTTAACTTAGTAAGATGTGCCACAACAGTTTCAGATTCATAGCCATAAAAAGGATCAGATTCAACCAAAGTAATTATATCTGGATCAATAGAAAAATCATAATAGTCCTGATCAGGAACACAGATAGGTGAAGTAGCAAAAGCAGGGTCGGGTTTCATTCTACCTCTAAAAGATTCTTTACTCCATTTAACTAGCAACCTCTTAAGTTCCTGTCTATCCTGGCAAGCAAAAATAGCTGCAAAAGATTCAGCATCAAAAAGATAACCCTCAGGAATAGCAGGCATAGGTTCATCATCACTAACATCATCGTGTTCAGGTTCAATAATTTCTCTTTCTCTAGACCTAGCAATTTGCTCATCAAGATATTCACCAAGTGGCACAGTAGTATCAAGCATAGAAGTAGTCTCATCATAAGTATCGTGCATAGCAGAAGTGGCATCATCAATAACATGCGACATATCAGAATCAATAGTAGTAGTAGGTTTAGGTGTCGCAAACTTACTCATAACAGAAGGAGAATCTAGTGCAAGGCTAGATGACAATCCCTTACCTCCCCTCGTAGTTGAGGGCAAAATAGTAGTTCGATCATCTTTCAAGTTCTTCATAGTGTCCAGCAGATATAAATCCCAAGTGACTCAAAGAATAGAGCTATGCTCCCCGTCAACGATGCCAGAAAATAGTCTTGATAACCCACAAGTATAGGGGATCGCAACAGTTTTCGAGGGTAGAGTATTCAACCCAAATTTATTGATTTGACACAAGGGGAGCCAAAGAATATTCTCAAGTATTAGCAGCTGAGTTGTCAATTCAACCACACCTGGAAACTTAGTATCTGCAGCAAAGTGTTTAGTAGCAAAGTAATATGATAGTGGTGGTAACGGTAACAAAAGTAAAGACAGTAAAAGTAATGTTTTTGGTATTTTGTAGTGATTGTAACAGTAGCAACGAAAAGTAAATAAGTGTAAACCAGTATATGGAAAACTCGTAGGCACCGGATTAGCGATGGATAATTATGCCGGATGTGGTTCATCATGTAGCAGTCATAACATAGGGTGACACAGAACTAGCTCCAGTTCATCAATGTAATGTAGGCATGTATTCCGTATATAGTCATACGTGCTTATGGAAAAGAACTTGCATGACATCTTTTGTCCTACCCTCCCGTGGCAGCGGGGTCTTATTGGAAACTAAGGGATATTAAGGCCTCCTTTTAATAGAGAACCGGAACAAAGCATTAGCACATAGTGAATACATGAACTCCTCAAACTATGGTCATCACCGGGAGTGGTCCCGATTATTGTCACTTATGGGTTGCCGGATCATAACACATAGTAGGTGACTATAGACTTGCAAGATAGGATCTAGAACACACATATATTCATGAAAACAAAATAGGTTCAGATCTGAAATCAGGGCACTCGGGCCCTAGTGACAAGCATTAAGCATAGCAAAGTCATAGCAACATCAATCTCAGAACATAATGGATACTAGGGATCAAACCCTAACAAAAATAACTTGATTACATGATAAATCTCATCCAACCCATCACCGTCCAGCAAGCCTATGATGCAATTACTCACGCACGGTGATGAGCATCATGAAATTGGTGATGGAGGATGGTTGATGATGACGACGGCGACGAATCCCCCTCTCCGGAGCCCCGAACGGACTCCAGACCAACCCTCCCGAGAGAGATTAGGGCTTGGCGGCGGCTCTGTATCGTAAAACACAATGATTTCTTCTCTCTGATTTTTTTCTCCCCGAGAGCCAATATATGGAGCTGGAGTTGGCGTCGGAGGGCCACCAGGGGGCCCACGAGGTAGGGGGCACGCCCCCACCCTCGTGAGCAGGGTGTGGGCCCCCTGGTCTTCATCTTTTGCGAGGATTTTTCTTTATTTTTTCTAAGGTGTCCCGTGGAGTTTCAGGACATTCCGAGAATCTTTATTTTCTGCACAAAAAATAACACCATGGCAGTTTTGCTGAAAACAACGTCAGTCCGGGTTAGATCCATTCAAATCATACAAGTTAGAGTCCAAAACAAGGGCAAAAGTGTTTGGAAAAGTAGATAGGACAGAGACGTATCAGTCGGCAAGGCAAGTTACACTTTGATCATACTCTTCTATACCAGTTTTTACTATGCATTAGTTTTACTCCACAAATATTTGCATTAGTAGGATTGCGAACATGTGGTTTTGGTTGTAGTGTTTGAGGTAGGATCCTAATACCTTTTGATCACTTCAGGAATATACGTTATGCTTATTATTGCTTAGCCATGCTCGTAGACGGGGATTTGATCGTGATTCACACATGGAAGTTTGAGAGTTATTTAATCATGGATAACATTAAGGTGGCAACTTTAATACACATCTCGGTGGATTGGTTGAGGCACCTTGGGAATCCAGTGTTACCTGTTTTTGGAAATCCCGGAGTACCCATGTGATTATCCTATGGAATGCCACCCAGGCTCAAAGGGATCCTAAGATTATTCATGCTAGAAACTTCCATGTGCAGCCACAAGCCATTATGGGCTCTGGCATAGTTGAGTAAGTTGCGTGAGCTCTTGAAGAGGTAGACTAGCATATGTAGAGGGTTGTAGGTGGTACTGTCTACCCGGAGTAGAGAGTTAATGCTTCAGAAAGGCTATGTCTCTATCATCCGATGATGGATGCGGTCGAGTCTTGTGGGGAAAAGTGTGCAAACCTCTGTAGAGTGTATAAACTAATCATGGTTAGCCGTGTCCCCAGTTATGGACATCTTGAGTATCTAGTACTTGAATCTATTGATGTGATCTCATCACGTTACTTTAATTAATTAAGATGTTGGGTTAATGATGATACTGTTAATTGGGATTTGAGTTGGGGTTACCTTCTCAAATAATGGGCAACATGGGAGTAGTTAAATAAATTTATTCCTTTGTTGTAGGGAAAAACTAGCTTTATGCAAAAATCATGAACTTACAGCCTCCACCAGCCAAACATTGCATGTAGATATAGTTCTTGAATTATCATTGCTTTACAATGTAACTATGCCAGCATATTCCATGTGCTGACCCGTTTCGGGCTGCAACGTCTGATGTTGCAGACTACTCAGACGACGAATAAGGTGCGATAGGTCGTTGTTTTGCACTCAGCTATGCCGGCGCAATTATCTAGTTTAGATGGCCTTCAACCATTATATTTTTGTAATCATACTCTTTAAGAGGACTCAATGTAATAAGTGTGTGATTGAACCTCTGCTATAATTCCTCGAGTACTGTGCGTGTCTGCATTACCGATACAGGGATGACACTGATGCACAGAGACTTAACCGTTTGAGGTCTGGTCGCTACAGACCCTCGACCACGACACCCCGACACCCCGACCCTCGACCCTCGGCACGACACCCTGACACCCCGACCCCTCGACCCCCGACACGACACCACGAATTTTTTATTATGTTCATGATGATGATACACACTAATTTTTTGTATTCTGTTTATGTTGTACTAATTTCTTTTACTCTTTCTCATTGCAGGTGTTGACATATGGTGGGCTTGAGTCGAGAGCGCTCCGAGCCTCCTACCTCAGCGCGTGGGAGGGGTGTTGTTATTCCACCCCAAAACCTTCGGAGGGCGCTGGTAGATAGCATGCACACACCCCCCAGCACCTTCGGCGGGCGCTTCTTCTTCGGCCGGGAGAGGAGGTCGGGGGAAGAAGAGGGGTAGAGGTGGACGGGGCGCTGGCAGAGGTAGGAGGGTTGTTCTGCCTTCCTTGTCGCCACCCCCCGCTGAGTCTCCGGACCACCGGAGTGCTCCGTCTCAGGTGGACCCGTCTGACCTGGACCCGTGTCAGACTCCGGTCCACGAGCCTCGGGACGACGAGCCTCTGGTCGCCCCGATATTTTCCTCGCCCTTGCTTCTACCACGGGTTTTTCCGTCATTGACGGCCGAAAGAATTTCATGCAGCTGCGTCTCCGGCCCGCCCAGGACGAAAAACCCATTTTCTGTCATGTTTTTTGTCATAGAAGTAGGAGCCCACCACATCTATCATGATACCAGGTTTGGTCACAATTATCGTCACAAAAGTGTCATAAGCATGACAGAAAAAAATTCGTTCGGCCCAAAATGTCACGGATGTGTCTTTTTTGTAGTCTAGCTAGCTAGGGAGAGAGAGCTAGGGAGAGAAAGAGAGAGGGAAGAGAGGGAGAGGAGAGGGAATGCATTAATGGAAGGGGGTGGTGGAGGGTAAAGAAGAGGGGGAGGGAGGGCATTAATGGAGGGGGTGGTGGAGGGGGCAAAGAAGAGGGGGTGGTGGAGGGCAAATAAGAGGGGGAGGGAGGGCTTTAATGGAGGGGTGGTGGAGGGACAAAGAAGAGGGGATGGTGGACGGGCAAAGAAGAGGGGGAGGGGGAGCATTGAAAGGAACAAGCAAGGTGCAAGGAAAGGGGGGAAAGGAAGGGGGAGGAAGAAGAGAGGGGAGGCAGAAGGGGGGAAAGGTGGTAGGTGGTTGGCGGCCATAGCAGTAGCGCAGGTCACCTATGCGCGCTACTACTATGGGCGCCTGCAAAATATCTACGGCTAGGTGTTGCACTACCTATAGCGCGGGCTAGGAAACACACTACTGGTAAAATGTTACACATAGAAGAAAAAGCAGTAGCACGTTTACGTAAACAGGCGCTATAGATCCTAAACTAACAGTATCACCGGTTAGACGACCAGGGCTGCTAATATTTATTGATCAGGGGGTGTGGTGTGGCACACTTATCAGTACCGTGGTACAAGGAAACAAGCGTTGCTGCTAATGTATACCAGTAGCGCTCTTTCTACCCAGCGCTACTACTAACTACTAGTAGCGCGGGGTCATAAACAAACGCTACTGGTAAACTTCTATCTATAAGCATTTTCCTAGTAGTGAACCGAGTGGGATTCTTTTTTATTTTATTTTATTTTTTAGCACTAGATATGCAACCACAAGCGTTGTAAATAGATTGCAACTGCACGAGCACAAAGCCAATGCAACTAAGGTGGGGAGAGGGATTGTCGGGGCTAGTTGCATGTCCACCACTAGAGATGCAACTGCATGTGTTATGTCCCGACCGCAACTGCATGGGCACAAAGTTGCTGCAACTTGGGTTGAGAGGGGGTGTCGCCTCAGTTGCATGTCAATCACTAGACATGCAACTGCAAGCGTCGCAACCTGACTACAACTGAACAATCACAAAGCGCCTGTAATTAGGGTCGAGAGGTAGTTGTTGCGCTAGTTGCATGTCAATCACTATTGGTGCAACTGCAAGCGTACGTTATAAGCCGACTGCAACTGCACAAGTATAAAGCGATTGCAACTGGGGTCGAAAGGGGGTTGTCGACTCAGTTGCATGTCAAGCACAAGACATGCAATTGCAAGCGTTGTAACATGACTGCCACTGCACGTGCACAAAGCGACCAACTGGGTGCAAATTGGAAGTTGTCGGGGCCAATTGCATGTAAATCACTAGGCATGCAACTGCAAATGTTGTAACCCGGCTGCAGTTGCACAGACACAAAGCTACTGCAACTGCAAGTTTTCAAAATGGGTCACAACAACAACTTTTCAAATGGGGCCGCATCTTTCATGTTTTCAAATGGGGTTGCAAACTGCATTTTTTTCAAGGGGGGCACAACTCTATGTTTCACATGTGGTCATTATCACATGTTTTCAAGGGGATGTCAACTGCAATTTTTTTAATAAGATCGCAATTGCATGCTTTCAGGGGGGGCGCAACTGCATGTTTTCAAGGAGGGTTGCATCTGCAAGTTTTCAAATCGGGTCGCAAATTGCATTGTTTTTTTTCTCAATGGGCTCACAGCTACATGTTTTCGAATGTGCTTGCAAATGCATGCTTTCAAGATGGGGCGCAACTAGAATTTTTTAAATGGATTCACAACAACATGCTTTGAAGGGGGGTACAACTGCATGTTTTAAGGGAGGTCGCAACTGCATCTCTCAAACGGGGGTTGCAATTGCATGTTTTCATGGGAGTCACAACCTCAAGGTATTTTTCAGTCGAATGCAAAATTAACAATTTTTAAATTCATGGACATTTTTTCAAATTCGTGAACATTCTAAATTTTCAATTTTCTTATAAAAATGCCATTTTATAAACTCCTGAATAGTTTTTAAAATTCACAAAGATTTTCTAAACGTTGTAGTTAAAAAAGAGCACAGCTTAGACATTTCATTTGAAAACTACACAGTTTTTACTTTGGATCACACGCTAGTATAATGACCTAGCCGCTGTGGGGCCTAAGCCCTACAGTTTCAGGTCAAAAAAAATGACCTAGCCGCTGCTATCCCTTCAGAAATATTGCAACTATTTTTTTTATGTGCGCTCGCCGCAGAGTGTGTATGTGCATGCATGCGTGTCAGCCGTACATGGCCTCGCGTGAGTGCAGTAGATTGTGCATGGGCCTGGTAGAGCGTTGCCACATTTTTTCGTCGGACCAGCCTCAAAGGAGCCTGACAACAAAAACAACCGAACAATCAGGCCAGGAAAGAATTTGCTACAACGAACAACAACATTATCCATTTAACATAAGCATGACATCATGTGAATGAGTCATCCAAATGAGTTCTAGTCACTCCCAACAAGTAATTGTATCACTGGTACATATGAATGTACGATGTTAATCCGGTGTCACTCGGTACACATAAATATGATAAGTTATTGGATGGCCTACTCTGCTACTAGGCTATCGGGATACTCGGTGTCATCATCAATCGGACCCATGAGCGGCACCTTGACGGTATAGGCCTCCTCGATCTCATCATACTGTAGCCATCTCTTGGGCCCAGTCTTGCTGTGGTTATCAAGGATCTGAACGTGCATCTCAGCACCACAGACGCGATATGCAAAACAAACAACCGCATGGTGACCCCAGGTGCCAGCTGGGAACACGCACTTGCTGATCCGTTGTGCTGCCCGGTCACGAGCGCACCCAGACTTGTAGACCACCCGATCTGTTTCTTCCGAGTTGAACATATGGTACCACGGGCATGTCCAGATTGTGGCAATGAAGGAGCCTCCCATGTCGATGAGATCTGCGATGTGCTCCTTGGTGAGCCGACGACCGGAGGTAAAAGTATGCTTCTTCCAGGATTCCAGTGGCAGGAGGTACGGGGCAGGGACGGGAGCGTTGGTTGTGACGATGCCGCCGAACTCTCGGCGAACTATCCCATGTCGATTCCACCGATGCTCCTTCATCAGGTGTCCACACACCATCCCGGCGACAGCTGCGGTGAAGCTTGCGTGGAGACGCAGCAACACATGGGAACTTCTTTTTATGATGTTCCTCGTATAGCCGGCGATGTTCCATTTCGATGCACTTGGCTGAAGCTACGATGGCACATGTATCTGCAGGAAAGAAACATACATAATGTATAAGAATCATGTATACTAGGAGTACGTACTACACAAGGAGTGAGTATATTAACACACTCGACTTGATTCTCAGTTTCAACGGCGATTCTAACTTTCTCCCCTGTCTCTCTACTCTCGACCTTGCCGGTGATTCGAACGAGAGCTACAGAGGACCCAACGGCAGGTGCCGTACGGCAGAGGAGCTCACTCAGCTACAGAGGAGGAATATGGGATGCCATAAAAGGTGAATGCATTCAGTTCGGCCTGCTGGAAGATTAATAAATAAACACTTCCAGTTTGAATGGGCTCCCCGCGGCTGGCGACCGGTTCGGCTGCACCGCCGCCGCTCCCTCTGGCCGGCGAAGCCACCCCCTTCCCTTCCCGAATCATATCCACCCATTCTAGCCGCCACAGCCTGATCTACCCTTTCCCCCGGTCCGGTTCGTCCGCGCGGCTCTCTTGGAGCTCGGATGAAGAGGAGGACGAGGCGGTGCTGGGGACCCCGCCGTCTCTCCACATCCGGGGGCCTGCCGCCCCGATTCGCGTTCAAGACCTGGACCGGCGTGCCCAGGACGGTCGTATTGATGCCGCCATCATCTCCCAGCGCTGCGCGCTGCCTCTGGGATGCTGACGGCGCAACCCCAGATCTCCATCAGCAGCTCGCGGCCGCTCCGGGGATCCTCCTCCACCTTGATACGGTGGAGGATCTGCGTGGCCTCGGCGACGGGGCTGGGGAGGGCAGGCGTGAGGGCGAGCTGTGGACCACCACCGTCGATTGGTTCCGGATGGCACTCCCGCTGATTCCTCTCTGCCAGATCCACATCAGGGGGATGCCAGGGAGGTGCTCCGCGCGCGTCGTGGTGGAAGCCGTCACGATGCTGGCCGCTCCGCTGCACGCCACAGGGGCCGCAACCGCAGCCAAGGAGGCAAGAGCTCGTGCCCGGAGGAGCCTTCCCGGCGCGAAAACGGCGACGACGAGGCTGCTGGCCGCCGCCAGGACGACCGTGGTCTGGTTCCGAAGCGGGTCGACCGCCATCGCGGGACGACAGACACACCATATCGCCGCCGCGAGCATGGTCAGAACCGTGGCATGCGCTCCAACCGCCGTTCGCGCACCCGATCCTCTCCTCACTGCGACTGCGAGTACCGGCCTGTCAAGTCCACCGCGCCCGCCGTCTCTGCTCGCGGGATTACGAGCCCGCCGGCGCTATGCTCGCCGTCGTTGCCTCTTGTGTTGTCGTTGTGGCGGAACCGCCTGCTCGTCTCGCGGCCATGGAGTCTGCGGCTCTGGGAAACTACTTCCCTTCCCTCTGCTGACTGTAACCTGTCTGTCTGTGGCTGTTTGTAGCCTGAATGAAGAATGATACGTAGCAATGTGCTGAAAATCTTCGTGCTCTGCATTCATCAGTTGCTCCCATGTATGCTTCTCAGTGGGGATGGTCTTTCTTGCGGTCCTGTTTTGGTAATATTGATTTGCAAACGGCCGTTGCTTCAGAGATCATTGGCCGCTTGGAGATTTCTCTGGAGAACCGAGGAGTTTCAACTGCGTAACGATTTTTTATGTAAGTTTGAAGGCTTGGCGGTGATGCGCAAGGTGCAACTCAGACAGAAATCCTGGCCGATGATGCAAACACTCGCTTCTTCCACCTCAAACCAAATGGTCAGCGGCGCAAAAATATTTTGTTCATCCTCTGGCCACCATCGGTCGCTCGTGAAGACAAGGAACGGGTTATCTTGGAGCACTTCAGGGAACATTTGGGCTCAACCTCCACCCGTACTGTTAGCCTGGACTGGGGTGCTCTTGGCTATACGCACACTGACCTATAGAGCATTGAGGCTCCATTCGAGAAAGATGAGGTTCACGCGGCGGTTTTTGATGTGCCTTCCATCAAGGCCCCGGGACCTGGTTCATTGGCAAATTCTTTCGGGCTTGCTGGGACATCATCAAGGGAGAGATAGTCGCAGCTATCCATCAAGTGGCAGAGTTGAGGGGGGGCACGCCTTGATCTTCTCAACTAGGTGAATATTGTTCTGCTACCTAAAAAGGAAGGAGCTGAGAGGGTGGAGCATTATCGTCCAATTAGCCTCATTCACAGCTTCGCTCGCATTTTCTCCAAGCTTCTGGCTATGCATACAGCTCCGTTCCTTGATGACATTATCTCTGTTAATCAAAGTGCCCTCATCAAGCAGCATTGCATCCATGACAATTTGTTGCACATTCAAAATTTGGTGACCGGCCTCCACCGCAAGAAGCGACCGGTGCTGTTCACCAAACTCAATGTTTCAAACGCCTTTGATTCTGTCGGTTGGCCCTTTCTCTTGGAGGTGCTCCTCACGGCCTTGGACTTTGGTCAGCGATTCTGTGACTTGTTGAGCCTTATTTTTGCCTCAACTCCGTCACAGTCCTTCTGAATGGTCGTCCAGGGACCGTCTTTGGGCATGCCCGTGGGCTTTCTTAGGGGGATCCGCTATCCCCCATGCTTTTCATCATGGCAATTGACCCTCTTCAGCGAATGTTTCAGAGGGTGACCGACTCGGGGCTGCCCCGGTCAATCCATGCACATAATGGTACTTTCCGTCTGTCTCTTTACGCAGGTGATGCTATGGTGTTTGCCAATCCGGACAGGGACGAGCTAAGGGTTATTGCGGGTATCTTAGGCGCTTTGGCGATGCAAGTGGGCTGCTATTGAACATGGACAAGACTGAAATTTATCCTATCCGTTGTGACGGCGTTGACCTAACAGAAGTGTTGGCCATGCATTGGTTAACTGGGAAATGGTTTGTCGGCCTAGCATGTATAATGGTGTTATCTTAGCGGTGCCACGTAGGATAAATGCTAAGGTGGAGGAGAGAGAAATCATAAGAAAAAACTTGTCTTCTCTTATTTAAGAGATGATCTCTTAGCACAATATGTCTCACCACGGTTTTAGTAATAGCTAGTTATTGAAGAGAAGACTAAAAAATAACCCATTGTAGGCATGTATTTATTGTCATATCTAAATTACATGCAAGCCTTATGATAAGACGGTCTTATCAACCATTGTGCATGCCCTAAAGATTTTCGGTTACGGATCTTCTAGACTTATGGCTCTGTGACCGCGTGACATTGTGTAATAAAAAATGCTAGACTTATGGATGACTTGTACGGATTTTACCTACGAACTCATTTCCCCACAAATCATCGCCCGCCTGATTTCTGTAGGTGTAGCGTTGTCCTTGTGTAATTTACTGTTTGAATGAAAATGCTTACCTGGTATAGACTGTTGCATTGGATCACCAATAGACAAGCTCCAGGAGTTCTGCCAGTAAACTTTTGAAAGATCAATTAGCTTCCAACAATTTGAATAGGCTGTGCGCAGAAAATGAGGGCAATGCAAGGCATCAAGCCAGTCGCCCATAGCATCAATCTCTTTTTCAGTTATCTGTACAATTGACGTAAAACGATTAGTATCGAATGATCTAGGTAGCAAACAAAGATGGCGCGTGTACGATCGCACACCTTGCACCAGGAAACTGAACTTGCGAAGAAATTTTTTGTTGCCACCAAGCGCATGCCAGTGAGCTCACGGTGGTTTAGAAAGGTGGCCCTACGCAACATGGCGCCGGGCAGCCTCGAGACGCCGAGGCAGAGGCGAGTGAGAGATGCACAGGTGAATAGTCTAGTGGGGAGGCGCTCTATGGAACAAGGCCTGTCGAGGACGAGTGGACGGATGAGGCAGCCTCGCAGAAGACAAGCTCGGAGTGCCCCGTGAGGATGATAGACACGGCAGCCGCGACGGCGCGGAGAGGGAGAGAGCCGATGACGAGCGGCCTGTCCGGGCGAAGCATGACGACGACGTCGAGGCCGCGGATTGAGCAGGGGTGCCCAGCGAGGACGCTGGAGACGGCGGGCGTGACGGCGCGGAGAGAGTGAGCGCCGATGAGAATATACGCGCCGGCAAGGAGGTAACTTTCGGTGTGCTGCAGAGCGCCTAGGGCGGCGGCGCGATCTACGTCCTTGGTGGGGAGGCAGAAGGAGGCTTCCTGAAGCTCGCCGCTGTCGGCAAGGAGGTGCACCGACGGCCAGATGGGTGGCGAGGCAAGGGCGGCGGCCGTGACGACGCGTGGAGAGACAGCGCCGTTGGCAAGGGCGCTGGGAAGCTGGAGGAGGGCCCCGGTGCGATCGGCGTCAACGGGGAGGCGGTAGGCATCGTCTTGAAGCTTCATTGGGCCGCCGGGGAGGAAGTGCACCGACGGCCAGATGGGGACCGAGGCGAGGGCAGCGGCGCGCTCGGCATCCTTGGTGGGCGGCGCGCTCGTAGTCTTTGGTGTGCGTCGGAGTAGATGAACTTCGACGGCGAAGGGCAGCGAGCGCCAGGCGAGGGCGGCGCTGGGCTCCGAGAGCCAGTCGCGGTCGACGCCGTCGTGAACGTCCGTGGCGGTGGCGGTGGGGGCGACGAGCGGATGCCGGGGCAAGTCGTACAAGGAGCAGAGCACCGGGTCGTAGCCGAACTCCTCCATGGACGCCTGTGGACGCCGGTGATGGGCTGACGGCGAGGTTTTCGCTTTGGCGCCTCCGGTAGTGGCGACGAAATGTCGGCGGGTGGTATGAGAGGTGGCCTCGCTTGCTTAGGTTTAGCTCCCGCTCTATTGGGCCGGATGTCGGAAGCAGGCATTCGTGGGCCCAAAAAACAGCGTCTGCCGAGACAAATTGTCTACAGCTGGAGTGGCCCATGCATATCAATATTCGAAACCTACCTCAATGGCAACGCAAATAATATTTATCCTCCAGGTTCTGGGTTCTAGTTCCAGACCTCCGCAATTTTTAACTCTTTTTTGCTGCACGCCCCATTTTCAGAAAAAAAGGGTAGTTCCAGAGATACATAAAATATGGAAAATACATCACTTTCAGCAGGAGCAAGTTTCAGAGATACATAAGTTTTCAAAAAGCATCCTTTTGCAAGCATACGTTCCGAGCAACAGCAAGCATATGTTTCAGAGCAGCAGCAGAAATACATCGCGTACATAATACTCGGCTATAGCGGAGCCTTTTCAGCAGGATGCCGCTAAATGTCCGCCTTCATAAATAGCCCGCTTTAGCTCGTTATTTTTCATAGCCCGCTATTTAAAACATTGATCACATATGATTTTCAGCAAGCATATGTTTAGAGCAGCAACAAGCATCAGTTTGCTACATATGATTTCCGAAAAAATCTAAGTTTTAGAAAAGCTACAGTTTCAGAAAATCAAAACTTTCACAACTGCAAGCATAAGTGCCACTTCCATTCAGCACACATGAGGAGCATCAGCACTGTAACATCCCAATTTTTAATTTGGATGTTATTCATAGATCATTCATATGCATCCGTGATTTATGCATTTTGTCATTTTGATTTAGTTGCATTTTGATCCAAGAGACCTTAAGCAACTCAAGGACCAATTTGAGAGAGTTGGAGGTTTCATAAAAATCCAATTTTGATTTATTAAAATTTGGTAATTGGATCAAATTGTTTTTCAAAATTCTTTTCCAATTATTTTTAAATAAAGAGAGAAGATAAAATGACTTCTTCAAAATCAGCAAAGAAATATTGGAAATTGAATTTTGAATTTATGGAGAGCTTATTTGATTTTATTTGCTAGTTTAATTATTTTGTTAGCGAAGTAATTAGTACTATAATGTTTGTTTTTAGTTTAGGCATTTAGGCCCAGAAAAATATTCACTAGGTCACTAATAAGGCCATATTACTACGTGAATTTTTCTGGTATTTTTATGATTTTATTTATATTTATTTTAGCGTGTATTTGTCTCTGGAAAAATTGTTTATAAAAAAGTTCGCGGCCGAACTGGGCTGGCCCAGCCACCACCGCCTCGCCCGTCCGCTCCGGGACGGAGTCCCGAGCGCCGCTGCAGCCCGCCATGTCCGGGTCGGACACGACCCCGCCGCCGCCTCCGGTTGCCCCTCGCCCAAGCCGCAGCCCCCCCCCCCCCCCCCGGCCTCCTATAAGTACAGGGCCACCCCGGGCCCTTGCTCCACTTCAGTCGTGCCGCCGCCCTCATGATAACCCACAAGTGTAAGGGATCGCAACAGCTTTCGAGGGTAAAGTATTCAACCCAAATTTATTGATTCGACACAAGGGGAGTCAAAGAATATTCTTGAGTATTAGCAGTTGAGTTGTCAATTCAACCACACCTGGATAACTTAGTATTTGCAGCAAAGTATTTAGTAGCAAAGTGGTATGATAATAAAGGTAACGATGGCAAAAGTAAAGATAATAGTTTTTGGGTTTTTATAGTGATTGTAACAGTAGCAACGGAAAAGTAAATAAGCGAAGAACAATAAGTGAAAAGCTCGTAGGCAATGGATCAGTGATGGATAATTATGCCGGATGCGATTCCTCATGTAATAGCTATAACATAGGGTGACACAGAACTAGCTCCAGTTCATCAATGTAATGTAGGCATGTATTCCGTAAATAGTCATACGTGCTTATGGAAAAGAACTTGCATGACATCTTTTGTCCTACCCTCCCGTGGCAGCAGGGTCCTAGTGGAAACTAAGGGATATTAAGGCCTCCTTTTAATAGAGAACCGGAACAAAGCATTAGCACATAGTGAATACATGAACTCCTCAAACTACGGTCATCACCGAGAAGTATCTCGATTATTGTCACTTCAGGGTTGTCGGATCATAACATATAATAGGTGACTATAGACTTGCAGGATAGGATCAAGAACACACATATATTCATGAAAACATAATAGGTTCAGATCTGAAATCATGGCACTCAGTCCCTAGTGACAATTATTAAGCATATCAAAGTCATAGCAACATCAATCTCAGAACATAGTGGATACTAGGGATCAAACACTAACAAAACTAACTTGATTACATGGTAAATCTCATCCAACCCATCACCGTCCAGCAAGCCTACGATGGAATTACTCACGCACGGCGGTGAGCATCATGAAATTGGTGATGGAGAATGGTTGATAATGATGACGGCGACGAATCCCCCTCTCCGGAGCCCCGAACGGACTCCAGATCAGCCCTCCCGAGAGAGATTAGGGCTTGGCGGCGGCTCCGTATCGTAAAACGCGATGGAACTTTCTCTCTGATTTTTTTCTCCCCGAACATGAATATATGGAGTTGGAGTTGAGGTCGGTGGAGGTCCAGGGGTCCCACGAGATAGGGGGGCGCGCCCATGGGGAGGGGGCATGCCCCCACCCTTGTGGACAGGGTGTGGGCCCCCTGGTCTTGATTCTTTCGCCAGTATTTTTTATATTTTCCAAAATGTCCCTCTGTGGATTTTCAGGACATTCCGAGAACTTTTCTTTTCTACACATAAAACAACATCATGACAGTTCTGCTGAAAACAGCGTCAGTCCGGGTTAGTTTCATTCAAATCATGCAAGTTAGAGTCCAAAACAAGGGCAAAAGTGTTTGGAAAAGTAGATACGTTGGAGACGTATCAACTCCCCTAAGCTTAAACCTTTGCTTGTCCTCAAGCAATTCAGTTGATAAACCGAAAGTGATAAAGAAAAACTTTTACAAACTCTGTTTGCCCTTGTTGTTGTAAACATGCAAAGCCATCATTCAGGTTTCAGCAAATATTATGAACTAACCATACTCACAATAACACCCAGGTCTCACAATTACTCATATCAATAGCATAATCAGCTAGCAAGCCATAATAATAAAACTCAGATGACAACACTTTCTCAAAACAATTATAACATGATATAACAAAATGATATCTCGCTAGCCCTTTCTGAAACCGCAAAACATAAATGCAGAGCACATTTAAAGATCAAGGACTGACTAAACATTGTAATTCATGGTAAAAGAGATCTAGTCAAGTCATACCCAATATAAACTAATAATAATGAATGAAAATGACAGTGTGCTCTCCAGCGGGTGCTTTTTAATAAGAGGGGTGATGACTCAACATAAAAGTAAATAGATAGGCCATTCGCAGAGAGAAGCAGGGATTTGTAGAGATGCCAGAGCTCGATTTTAAAATAGATATTGAATAACATTTTGAGCGGCATACTTTTGTTGTCAACGCAACAACTATGAGATGGCTATATCTTCCATACTACATGCATTATAGGCAGTTCCCAAACAAAATGGTAAAGGTTTATACTCCCCCAACCACCAACAAGCATCACTCCATGGCTTGCTCGAAACAACGAGTGCCTCCAACTAACAACAGCCCTGGGGGAGTTTTGTTTAATTATTTTGATTTGCTTTGATCTTTTTGGATCATGGGACTGGGCATCCCAGTTACCGGCCCTTTCTCGTGAATGAGGAGCGGAGTCCACTCCTCTTGAGAATAACCCACCTAGCATGGAAGATATAGGCAGCCCTAGTTGAAACATGAGCTGCTCGAGCATACAAAACAGAATTTCATTTGAAGGTTTAGAGTTTGGCACATACAAATTTACTTGGAACGACAGGTAAATACCGCATATAGGAAGGTATAGTGGACTCATATGGAACAACTTTGGGGTTTATGGAGTTTGGATGCACAAGCAGCATTCCCGCTTAGTACAGGTGAAGGCTAGCAAAAGACTAGGAAGCGACCAATTGAGAGAGCGACAACAGTCATGAACATGCATTAAAATTAATTCACACCGAGTACAAGCATGAGTAGGATATAATCCACCATGAACATAAATATCATGAAGGCTATGTTGATTTGTTTCAACTACATGCGTGAACATGTGCCAAGTCGAGTCACTCAATTCATTCAAAGGAGGATACTGTTGGAAATATGCCCTAGAGGCAATAATAAAAGGATTATTATTATATTTCTTTGTTCATGATGGTTGTCTTTTATTCATGCTATAATTGTATTATCCGGAAATCGTAAAACACGTGTGAATACTTAGACCACAACATGTCCCTAGTGAGCCTCTAGTTGACTAGCTCATTGATCAACAGATAGTCATGGTTTCCTGACTATGGACATTGGATGTCATTGATAACGGGATCACATCATTAGGAGAATGATGTGATGGACAAGACCCAATCCTAAGCATAGCACAAGATCGTGTAGTTCGTTTTGCTAGAGCTTTTCCAATGTCAAGTATCTCTTCCTTGGACCATGAGATCGTGTAACTCCCGGATACCGTAGGAGTGCTCTGGGTGTACCAAACGTCAGAACATAACTGGGTGACTATAAAGGTGCACTATAGGTATCTCCGAAAGTGTCTGTTGGGTTGACACGGATCGAGACTGGGATTTGTCACTTTGTATTACGGAGAGGTATCACTGGGCCCACTCGGTAGTGCATCATCATAATGAGCTCAAAGTGACCAAGTGTCTGGTCACGGGATCATGCATTACCGTACGAGTAAAGTGACTTGCCAGCAATGAGATTGAACAAGGTATTGGGATACCGGCGATCGAATCTCGGGCAAGTAACATACCGTCTGACAAAAGGAATAGTATACGGGGTTGCTTGAATCCTCGACGTCGTGGTTCATCCGATGAGATCATTGAGGAGTATGTGGGAGCCAACATGGGTATCCATATCCCACTGTTGGTTGTTGACCGGAGAGCCGTCTCGGTCATGTCTGCATGTCTTCCGAACCCGTAGGGTCTACACACTTAAGGTTCGGTGACGCTAGGGTTGTATGAATATGAGTATGCAGCAAACTGAATGTTGTTCGTAGTCCCGGATGAGATCCCGGACGTCACGAGGAGTTCAGGAATGGTCCGGAGGTAAAGAATTATATATAGGAAGTGTTGTTTCGGCCATCGGGAAAGTTTCGTGGTCACCCGGTATTGTACCGGGACCACCGGAAGGGTCCCGGGGGTCCACCGGGTGGGGCCACCTATCCCGGAGGGCCCCGTGGGCTGAAGTGGGAGGGAACCAGCCCCTGGTGGGCTGGTGTGTCCCCCCCCCCCCCGCCCCCCCCCCCCCCCCGTGCCTAGGGTTGGAAACCCTAGGGTAGGGGGCGCACCACTTGCCTTGGGGGGCACTCCACCCCCCCTGGCCGCCGCCCCCTTGGGAGATTCCCATCTCCAGGGCCGGAGCCCCCCCTAGGGTCCTATATAAAGGAGGGGGGAGAGAGGGCAGCCGCACCCTTAGTCTTGGCGCCTCCCTCCCCCTGCTACACCTCTTCCTCCTCCCGCAGTTGCTTGGCGAAGCCCTACCGGAGTCCTGCTGCATCCACCACCACGCCGTCGTGCTGCTGGATCTTCATCAACCTCTCCTTTCCCCTTGCTGGATCAAGATGGAGGAGACGTCACGCTGACCGTACGTGTGTTGAACACGGAGGTGCTGTTCGTTCGGCGCTAGGATCTCCGGTGATAGGATCATGACGAGAACGACTACCTCAACCCCGTTCTCTTGAACGCTTCCGCACATGATCTACAAGTGGTATGTAGATGCATCTCTCTCTCTCGTTGCTAGATGAACTCATAGATTGATCTTGGTGAACGTATTTTTTTTTTATTTTATGCAACGTTCCCCAACAGTGGCATCATGAGCTAGGTCTATGCGTAGTTCTCTATTGCACGAGTAGAACACAAATCTGTTGTGGGCGTAGATCTTGTCAACTTGCTTGCCACTACTAGTCTTTTCTTGCTTCAGTGGTATTGTGGGATGAAGCGGCCCGGACCGACCTTACACGTACGCTTACATGAGACAGGTTCCACCGACTGACATGCGCTAGCTGCATAAGGTGGCTAGCGGGTGTCTATCTCACCTACTTTAGTTGGAGCAGATTTGATGAAAAGGGTCCTTATGAAGGGTAAATAGAAGTTGACAAAATCACGTTGTGGTTATTCATAGGTAAGAAAACATTCTTGCTAGAACCCAATTGCAGCCACGTAAAAGATGCAACAACAATTAGAGGACGTCTAACTTGTTTTGCAGCAATTGTCATGTGATGTGATATGGCCAGAAGTTGTGATGAATGATGAATGATATATTGTGATGTATGAGATCATGTTCTTGTAATAGGAATCACGACTTGCATGTCAGTGAGTATGACAACCGGCAGGAGCCATAGGAGTTGTCTTAATTATTCTATGACCTGCGTGTCAATGATTTAACGCCATGTAATTACCTTACTTTACTGCTAAGCCGTTAGCTATAGTAGTAGAAGTAATAGTTGGAGAGCAACTTCATGGAGGCACGATGATGGAGATCATGATGATGGAGATCATGGTGTCATGCCGGTGACGAAGATGATCATGGAGCCTCGAAGATGGAGATCGAAGGAGCTATATGATATTGTCCATATCATGTCACTACTTTATATAATTGCATGTGATGTTTATTATGTTTTATGCATCTTGTTTACTTAGAACGGCGGTAGTAAATAAGATGATCCCTTAAAGTAATTTCAAGAAAGTTGTTCCCCCTAACTGTGCACCGTTGCTCAAGTTCGTCGTTTCGAAGCACCACGTGATGATCGGGTGTGATAGATCCTTACATTCACATACAACGGGTGTAAGACAGTTTTACACATGCAAAATACTTAGGGTTAACTTGACGAGCCTAGCATGTACAGACATGGCCTCGGAACACAAGAGACCGAAAGGTCGAACATGAGTCGTATGGAAGATACGATCAACATGGAGATGTTCATCAATGATGACTAGTTCGTCTCACGTGATGATCGGACACGGCCTAGTCGACCCGGATCATGTAACACTTAGATGACTAGAGGGATGTCAATCTGAGTGGGAGTTCATTAAATAATTTGATTAGATGAACTTAATTATCATGAACTTAGTCTAAAATCTTTGCAAAATATGTCTTGTAGATCAAGTGGCCAACGCTCATGTCAACATGAACTTCAACGCGTTCCTAGAGAAAACCAAGCTGAAAGATGATGGCAGCAACTATTCGGACTGGGTCCAGAACCTGAGGATCATCCTCATAGCAGCCAAGAAAGCATATGTCCTAGAAGGACCGCTAGGTGAAGCACCCATCCTAGAGAACCAAGATGTTATGAACGCTTGGCAGTCATGTGCTGATGATTACTCCCTCATTTAGTGCGGCATGCTTTACAGCTTAGAACCGGGGATCCAAAAGCGTTTTGAGCAACACGGAGCATATGAGATGTTCGAGGATCTAAAAATGGTTTTTCAAGCTCATGCCCGGGTCGAGAGATATGAAGTCTCCGACAAGTTCTATAGTTGTAAGATGGAGGAAAACAGTTCTGTCAGTGAGCACATACTCAAAATGTCTGGGTTGCACAACCGCCTGTCCCAGCTGGAGATCAACCTCCCGGACAAGGCGGTCATTGACAGAATCCTTCAGTCGCTCCCACCGAGCTACAAGAGCTTTGTGATGAACTACAATATGCAGGGGATGGTGAAGACCATTCCTGAAGTATTCTCAATGCTGAAGTCAGCAGAGGTTGAAATCAAGAAAGAACATCAAGTGCTGATGGTCAATAAGACCACTAAGTTCAAGAAGGGCAAGGGTAAGAAGAACTTCAAGAAGGACGGCAAAGATGTTGCCGCGCCCGGTAAGCCAGTTGCCGGGAAGAAGTCAAAGAATGGACCCAAGCCTGAGACTGAGTGCTTTTATTGCAAAGGGAAGGGTCACTGGAAGCGGAACTGCCCCAAATACTTAGCGGATAAGAAGGCCGGCAACACTAAAGGTATATGTGATATACATGTAATTGATGTGTACCTTACCAGTACTCGTAGTAACTCCTGGGTATTTGATATCGGTGCCGTTGCTCACATTTGTAACTCACAGCAGGAGCTACGGAATAAGCGGAGACTGGCGAAGGACGAGGTGACGATGCGCGTCGGGAATGGTTCCAAGGTCGATGTGATCGCCGTCGGCACGCTACCTCTACATTTACCCATGGGATTAGTTATGAACCTCAATAATTGTTATTTAGTGCCAAGTTTGAGAATGAACATTGTATCTGGATCTCGTTTAATACGAGATGGCTACTCATTTAAATCCGAGAATAATGGTTGTTCTATTTATATGAGATATATGTTTTATGGTCATGCCCCGATGGTCAATGGTTTATTCTTAATGAATCTCGAACGTAATGTTACACATATTCATAGTGTGAATACCAAAAGATGTAAAGTTGATAATGATAGTCCCACATACTTGTGGCACTGCCGCCTTGGTCACATTGGTGTCAAGCGCATGAAGAAGCTCCATGCTGATGGACTTTTAGAGTCTCTCGATTATGAATCATTTGACACATGCGAACCATGCCTCATGGGCAAAATGACCAAGACTCCGTTCTCCGGAACAATGGAGCGAGCAACCAACTTATTGGAAATCATACATACTGATGTGTGTGGTCCAATGAGCGTTGAGGCTCGTGGAGGATATCGTTATGTTCTCACTCTCACTGATGACTTAAGAAGATATGGGTATGTCTACTTGATGAAACACAAGTCTGAGACCTTTGAAAAGTTCAAGGAATTTCAGAATGAAGTAGAGAATCAACGTGACCGAAAGATAAAATTCTTACGATCGGATCATGGAGGAGAATATTTAAGTCACGAATTTGGTACGCACTTAAGGAAATGTGGAATCGTTTCACAACTCACGCCGCCTGGAACACCTCAGCGTAACGGTGTGTCCAAACGTCGTAATCGCACTCTATTAGATATGGTGCGATCTATGATGTCTCTTACCGATTTACCGCTATCATTTTGGGGATACGCTCTAGAGACAGCTACATTCACTTTAAATAGGGCACCGTCTAAATCCGTTGAGACGATGCCGTATGAATTATGGTTTGGGAAGAAACCTAAGCTGTCGTTTCTAAAAGTTTGGGGATGCGATGCTTATGTCAAGAAACTTCAACCTGAAAAGCTCGAACCCAAGTCGGAAAAATGCGTCTTCATAGGATACCCTAAGGAAACCATTGGGTATACCTTCTACCTTAGATCCGAAGGCAAGATCTTTGTTGCCAAGAACAGATCCTTTCTGGAAAAAGAGTTTCTCTCTAAAGGAGTAAGTGGGAGGAAAGTAGAACTCGATGAAGTACTACCTCTTGAACCGGAAAGTAGTGCAGCTCAGGAAAATGTTCCTGTGGTTCCTGTTGGGGAACGTAGTAATTTCAAAAAATTTCCTACGTACACGCAAGATCATGGTGATGGCATAGCAACGAGAGGGGAGAGTGTTGTCCACGTACCCTCGTAGACCGTAAGCGGAAGCGTTAGAACAACGCGGTTGATGTAGTCGTACATCTTCACGGCCCGACCGATCAAGCACCAAAACTACGGCACCTCCAAGTTCTAGCACACGTTCAGCTCGATGACGTCCCTCGAACTCCGATCCAGCCGAGTGTCGAGGGAGAGTTCCGTCAGCACGACGGTGTGGTGACGATCTTGATGTTCTACTGTCGCAGGGCTTCGCCTAAGCACCGCTACAATATTATCGAGGAGGACTATGGTGGAGGGGGGCACCGCACACGGCTAATAGATCTCAAGGATCAATTGTTGTTGTGTCTTTGGGGTACCCCCCTGCCCCCATATATATAGGAGCAAGGGGGGAGCTGGCCGGCCTATGGAGGAGGCGCACCAAGGGGGGAGTCCTACTCCCACCGGGAGTAGGACTCCTCCTTTCCTTGTTGGAGAAGGAAAGAGTAGGAGTAGGACTCCTCCTTTCCTTGTTGGAGAAGGAAAGAGGAGGAGAGGGAGAAGGAAAAGTGGGCTGCCCCCCTTGTCCAATTCGGACCAGAGGGGGGGCGCAGGCCTCCTTCCTTTTGGCCTCTCTCCTCTATTCCCGTATGGCCCAATAAGGCCCATATACTCCCCGACGAATTCCCGTAACTCTCCGGTACTCCGAAAAATACCCGAATCACTCGGAACCTTTCCGAAGTCTGAATATAGTCGTCCAATATATCGATCTTTACGTCTTGACCATTTCGAGACTTCTCGTCATGTCCCTGATCTCATCCGGGACTCCGAACTCCTTCGGTACATCAAAACTCATAAACTCATAATATAACTGTCATCGAAACCTTAAGTGTGCGGACCCTACGAGTTCGAGACCTATGTAGACATGACCTAGAACTATTCTTGGTCAATAACCAATAGCGGAACCTAGATGCCCATATTGGCTCCTACATATTCTACGAAGATCTTTATCGGTCAAACCGCATAACAACATACTTTGCTCCCTTTGTCATCGGTATGTTACTTGCCCGAGATTTGATCGTCGGTATCCAATACCTAGTTCAATCTCGTTACCGGCAAGTCTCTTTACTCGTTACGTAATGCATCATCCCGTAACCAACTCATTGGTCACATTGCTTGCAAGGCTTATAGTGATGTGCATTACCGAGAGGGCCCAGAGATACCTCTCCGACAATCGGAGTGACAAAACCTAATCTCGAAATACGCCAACTCAACATGTACCTTCGGAGACACCTGTAGTACTCCTTTATAATCACCCAGTTACGTTGTGACATTTGGTAGTACCCAAAGTGTTCCTCCGGTAAACGGGAGTTGCCTAATCTCATAGTTACAGGAACATGTATAAGTCATGAAGAAAGCAATAGCAACATACTTAACGATCAAGTGCTAAGCTAATGGAATGGGTCAAGTCAATCACACCATTCTCCTAATGATTTGATCCCGTTAATCAAATGACAACTCATGTCTATGGCTAGGAAACTTAACCATCTTTGATTCAACGAGCTAGTCAAGTAGAGTCATACTAGTGACACTATGTTTGTCTATGTATTCACACATGTATTATGGTTCCGGTTAATACAATTCTAGCATGAATAATAAACATTTATCATGATATAAGGAAATAAATAATAACTTTATTATTGCCTCTAGGGCATATTTCCTTCAGTTCCTACACCGACTGGAGAGGAAATTAATGATGATGATCAAGGTACTTCGGATCAAGTTGCTACTGAACTTCGTAGGTCCACAAGGACACGTTCCACACCAGAGTGGTATGGCAACCCTGTCCTGGAAATCATGTTGTTAGACAACGGTGAACCTTCGAACTATGAAGAAGCGATGGCGGGCCCAGATTCCAACAAATGGCTTGAAGCCATGCAATCCGAGATAGAATCCATGTATGAAAACAAAGTATGGACTTTGACAGACTTGCCTGATGATCGGCGAGCGATAGAAAACAAATGGATATTTAAGTAGAAGACGGACGCGGATGGTAATATTACCATCTACAAAGCTTGACTTGTTGCTAAGGGTTATCGGCAAGTTCAAGGGGTTGACTACGATGAGACTTTCTCTCCCGTAGCGAAGCTAAAGTCTGTCTGAATCATTTTAGCAATTGTCGCATGCTATGATTATGAGATATGGCAGATGGACGTTAAAACAACATTCCTTAACGACTATCTTAAGGAAGAACTGTATATGATGCAGTCGGAAGGTTTTGTCGATCCTAAGAATGCTAACAAGGTATGCAAGCTCCAGCGATCCATTTATGGGCTGGTGTAAGCATCTCGGAGTTGGAACATTCGCTTTAATGAGATGATCAAAGCGTTTGGGTTTATGCAGACTTATGGAGAAGCCTGCATTTACAAGAAAGTGAGTGGGAGCTCTGTAGCATTTCTCATATTATATGTAGATGACATACTTTTGATGGGAATGGACAGCATTAAGGCCTACTTGAATAAGTGTTTTTCAATGAAGGACCTTGGAGAAGCTGCTTACATATTAGGCATCAAGATCTATAGGGATAGATCGAGACGCCTCATAGGTCTTTCACAAAGCACATACCTTGATAAGATTTTGAAGAAGTTCAAAATGGATCAGTCCAAGAAAGGGTTCCTGCCTGTATTGCAAGGTGTGAGATTGAGCTCGGCTCAATGCCTGACCACGACAGAAGATAAAGAAGAGATGAGTGTCATCCCCTATGCCTCATCCATAGGATCTATTATGTATGCCATGCTGTGTACCAGACCAGATGTAAACCTTGCCATAAGTTTGGTAGGTAGGTACCAAAGTAATCCCGGCAAGGAGCACTGGACAGCGGTCAAGAATATCCTAAAGTATCTGAAAAGGACAAAGGACATGTTTCTCGTTTATGGAGGTGACGAAGAGCTCGTCGTAAAGGGTTACGTCGACGCTAGCTTCGACACAGATCTGGATGACTCTAAGTCACAAACCGGATACGTGTATATGTTGAATCGTGGAGCAGTAAGCTGGTGCAGTTGCAAGCAGAGCGTCGTGGCGGGATCTACATGTGAAGCGGAGTATATGGCAGCCTCGGAGGCAGCACATGAAGCAGTATGGATGAAGGAGTTCATCACCGACCTAGGAGTCATACCCAATGCGTTGGGGCCAATCACTCTCTTCTGTGACAACACTGGAGCTATTGCCCTTGCCAAGGAGCCCAGTTTTCAAAAGAAGACCAGGCACATCAAGCGTCGTTTCAACTCCATCCGTGAAAATGTTCAAGATGGATACATAGATATTTGCAAAGTACATACGGATCTGAATGTCGCAGATCCATTGACTAAACCTCTTCCGCGAGCAAAACATGATCAACAGCTGAACTCTATGGGTCTTCGATTCGTCACAATGTAACTACATTATTGACTCTAGTGCAAATGGGAGACTGTTGGAAATATGCCCTAGAGGCAATAATAAAAGGATTATTATTATATTTCTTTGTTCATGATGGTTGTCTTTTATTCATGCTATAATTGTATTATCCGGAAATCGTAATACACGTGTGAATACTTAGACCACAACATGTCCCTAGTGAGCCTCTAGTTGACTAGCTCGTTGATCAACAGATAGTCATGGTTTCCTGACTATGGACATTAGATGTCATTGATAACGGGATCACATCATTAGGAGAATGATGTGATGGACAAGACCCAATCCTAAGCATAGCCCAAGATCGTGTAGTTCCTTTTGCTAGAGCTTTTTCAATGTCAAGTATCTCTTCCATGGACCATGAGATCGTGTAACACCCGGATACCGTAGGAGTGCTTTGGGTGTACCAAACGTCACAACGTAACTGGGTGACTATAAAGGTGCACTACAGGTATCTCCAAAAGTGTCTGTTGGGTTGACACGGATCGAGACTGGGATTTGTCACTCCATATTACGGAGAGGTATCACTGGGCCCACTCGGTAGTGCATCATCATAATGAGCTCAAAGTGACCAAGTGTCTGGTCACGGGATCATGCATTACGGTACGAGTAAAGTGACTTGCCGGCAACGAGATTGAACGAGGTATTGGGATACCGACGATCGAATCTCGTGCAAGTAACATACCGTCTGACAAAGGGAATAGTATACGGGGTTGCTTGAATCCTCGACGTCGTGGTTCATCCAATGAGATCATCGAGGACTATGTGGGAGCCAACATGGGTATCCAGATCCCGCTGTTGGTTATTGACCGGAGAGCCGTCTCGGTCATGTCTGCATGTCTCCCGAACCCGTAGGGTCTACACACTTAAGGTTCGGTGATGCTAGGGTTGTATGAATATGAGTATGCAGCAAACCGAATGTTGTTCGGAGTCCCGGATGAGATCCCAGACGTCACGAGGAGTTCTGGAATGGTCCAGAGGTAAAGAATTATATATAGGAAGTGCTGTTTCGGCCATCGGGAAAGTTTCGGGGTCACCCGGTATTGTACCGGGACCACCGGAAGGGTCCCGGGGGTCCACCGGGTGGGGCCACCTATCGTGGAGGGCCCCGTGGGCTGAAGTGGGAGGGAACCAGCCCCTAGTGGGCTGGTGCGCCCCCCCTTGCCCCCCCTTTCCGCGCCTAGGGTTGGAAACCCTAGGGTGGGGGGCGCACCACTTGCCTTGGGGGCACTCCACCCCCCTGGCCGCCGCCCCCTTGGGAGATTCCCATCTCCAGGGCCGGCGCCCCCCAGGGGGCCTATATAAAGGAGGGGGGAGGGAGGGCAGCCGCACCCTGAGTCTTGGCGCCTCCCTCCCCCTGCTACACCTCTTCCTCCTCCCGCAGTTGCTTGGCGAAGCCCTGCCGGAGTCATGCTGCATCCACCACCACGCTGTCGAGCTGCTGGATCTTCATCAACCTCTCCTTTCCCCTTGCTGGATCAAGACAGAGGAGACGTCGCGCTGACCATACGTGTGTTGAACGCGGAGGTGCTGTCCGTTCGGCGCTAGGATCTCCGGTGATAGGATCACGACGAGAACGACTACCTCAACCCCGTTCTCTTGAACGCTTCCGCACGCGATCTACAAGTGGTATGTAGATGCATCTCTCTCTCTCGTTGCTAGATGAACTCATAGATTGATCTTGGTGAATGTAGATTTTTTTATTTTATGCAACGTTCCCCAACACATACCATCCCATCATACCACATCATAATCATTCTAATGGCATGTTAGCACGCAAGGTAAACCATTATAACCCATAGCTAATCAAGCATGGCACAAGCAACTATAATCTCTAAATGTCATTGCAAATATGTTTACCTCATAATAGGCTAACTCAGAAACGATGAACTCATCATATTTACAAAAACAAGAAAGGTCGAGTTCATACCAGCTTTTCTCATCCCAATAAGTCCATCATATATCGTTATTATTGCCTTTCACTTGCACGACCGAACGATGTGTATAATAATAATAGTGCACGTGCATTGGACTAAGCTGGAATCTGCAAGCATTCAACTCAAGAGAGAAGACAAGTAATATGGGCTCTAAGTTAAATAAACAATCAAGCATAAGAGAGCCACTAAGCATTTTCAATATGGTCTTCTCGACCCCCAAAGGAAAGAAAAGAAAATAAAACTATTTACACGGGAAAGCTCCCAACAAGTAAGAAGAAGAACTAGAAATCTTTTTGGGTTTTCATTTTAATTTCTACTACAAGCATGGAAATTAAACTAACTAATTTGTTTGGTTTTTTCTTAAGGTTTATCAAACACACAAGAAGAAAGCTAGAAAAAGAAAATTAAACTAGCATGGATAATACAATGAAAGAGTATGAGAACCAACGACTAGTGTGTGAACATGAATGTAAAGTCGGTGAGAAATACGTACTCCCCCAAGCTTAGGCTTTTTGCCTAAGTTGGTCTATTACCAAGGACCGCCTGGCTGATATCCGTAAATGAAACTGGGGTCGTACTGAGATGCAGCGGCAACCGCCTCCTGAGCTGCGGCGTGTTGGCGAGCTGCCTCCGCTCTCCCCTCATGTTCAGCTGCTTCCTCCCTGGTGACAACATATCTTCCTTTTGCCTGATAGTAAAAAAGGTGGGGAGCAGGAAGAGTAACATGGGCGACGTTGCGTCTGTCATAGACTAGTCGATATTGGAGGAATTGTTCATTCCTCCTTAGAAATTGATGATTGACCATAGCTTCATAATCCAAATAAATAGGAGGTATCAACATATCTCCCTCTCGTGGGGCTATACCAAGATAATTAGCCACACGAGTTGCATAAATTCCTCCAAATAAATCTCCCTTTCTACTATTATTCTGCAACCTACGTGCAACTATTGCCCCCAAGTTATAACCTTTATATCCTAACACAGCACTCTTGAGGACACACAGATTAGGGACACACATGAGACAAGCTTCGTCTTTACCGTTAATGCATCTACCAATAAAGAGAGCAAAATAATGTATAGCAGGAAAATGAATGCTCCCTATGCACTACAAGGAAACCCCCTATAAAGCAACACATATTCTACAACGTTTTGACTGCATGTTGCAAAATTCACAATAGATACAGATAATAAGCATTGTAGCATATGCGTTGTAGATGTGTGCTCCACAAGTCCAAGTAAAGAGCCCAACGTACTAACCCAGCCTCTTATCTAGCCCAACCCAATCTAGGTCATTACCTTTCCCAGCCTCCCTGTTCCTCTCGATCTCTCCCACGATGCCCCCAGCCTGCCGCCCTCAACCTACCTACATCCCGGAGCGCCGCCCCTCACCACTCCCCTGCGGTCCTCCAACCCGAAAGGCTGCCCCTCAACACTCCCCCTGCGATACTCCGTCCCTGCTCGCCGTCCCTAGTCAACCCTCCCCTATGACCCTGCTTCCCAGCACGCCGTCCCTCGTCACCGCTTCCCTACGACCAATTGCATCTACTACCTCCGCACGAGGTCCTGCGGCTACGGGCAGAGTTACCACTACAACCACCCTCGCGATGGCGCTGCCGTGGTGAGCCGGACCGCTTCTCTTCTCCAATTTTATTTTCCCCATCTTGCTCTGCTTGACTTCAGTCTAGTAGGGAATTGCTACTTACGACTTGCCAGTCCCTGATAATGACCGACAGGTTTAATTGTAGATGGTTGGTGCGGGGAGGGGCTTCCCGCTGAAGCCTCTTGCTGTGATTGAATTGATTCTAGTCATGGCTTAGGAGCTTGTCACCAGCCCATGGAAGTGAAACTTGATTGTGCAGTCGTTGGTTGTTGTCGCTAATTATGTGATTGACTGATTGTATAGTAAGGCTTGTTGTCTTAGTTTCGTGGTTGATGTTTATGATTCAAAGTTCCACTTCCTGCTTACGTGCCAATTTGTAGGCCTGATCAGTCACTCTGTCATATGGTCATATTTCTATTCGGAAAATCCTTTTTTAACCTTATTACAGCTCAAGTAGGTAGGCGTGCTCACTTGTTCCAGTGATTTCTTGCAGAAATGAGAACATCCGCGTGTGCTGTATCACGGCCATCTACTCAGGTCTGACCACCATAACTAAATTTTTATTAGTTGTCACGCAATGGGCTCTCTTCTTTCTAATCAAATCTACTCAGTGGACTAATTGGTCACATCACCCTGCCTCCACCCATGGTATAAGTGCTAGGTCTATTAAATTGCATGCATAACAGTAGCCTAATTAACTTGAAAGTGTGATGCTTGAGTTTGTGTGCCAATCTCTGCATGTCTGCAGGTCCACGATTAATTTAATATCAGCATGGTGGCTATATCTTTATATTCAGCAGTTAATATAATTATATACATATAGTCAGTCTGTGTAATGCATGTGCAAAAGCATAAGGTCACAGTATAAAAATTATGATGGTCCTTCAAGTTTGGTAGATTTTTTGATGTATCTTTCTTAATATTTTGAGGTATATCTCAAATTATAATTATTTGTGCAATTTGTAGAAATGATATCACTATGCATCAGAGAGAACATATGTTGTTTATTGTATTTGCAGCACACAAATTATCATGGTTTCTTTTCAGTTTCAAAGAAAACAAATGTTTACTTGAGCTAATGAGCACCGTGTACTAGTGCTGGTATGTGCCATGCAAGCAGAGGAGAGGATTAACTTAACAATTACCAATACTACCTCATTTGATCCGGCAAGGTCAGTTTTTTCATAGTTTGTTTCGTTGAATGTGAAAATATAAGTGCCATCAGGCATACCTAGTGCTTTCTATGATCATATTGACGTTTTAAATCTTAGACCTAATTTACTGCAATTTCTAATGACATACGAATCTTGGTGCCTACGGTCGGCACGCGCACCCGCACCCACACGCACACGCACACGCACACACAAACACACACACACGCTAACCCGAGGTGGCAGGAATACAAATTGCATGCCACCCTCTCAAATAACAATCCTTATAGCCTTACCTAGCACTGGTCAAAGTATTATTTGTCCCACGCAGAAGTATTCATCCAAAGAAGTTTGCACATGTCGATTTCAGCTCTCTTTTTTCTCCAACAACTTTGCATGTTATCTCATTATTGTGCTGGAGTTTTCTACCAGGTGATAACAGAATTAAACTCCTTGACGTGTCCTTTGGTATATATAAACAATGTGAAACACCAAAATGTTAGCCCATGCATGGGTTGATCACTAGTGTGCATAGTAGAACAACCTTACTAGCTTATTTTACAATGTTTGAAGAAAATTATGCCTGCTATGTTGCAAAGGCTGGGAGGAGGATCCTTGCATTGTCGAAAAACAATATAATTGTGAATTTATGTTGCACGACGATAGGAACTTAAATACAAATCAAATATTTACAAGCTAGCTCTTGCAGTTCATTCATGGTTACATTGTAGTAAAAAAAATTACACCTTCAAAAACAAATTATGCAGTGTGCAATGGATTTAGAATCCACCAAATTACTATTGTGATTTCCTAGAGAAAGTCCTCATTACTCAGCTGGTGTAGATGAATTTTTGGAGTTTGCATATAGAGATATACCAGCAAATACAATGGCCAATATCCTGCCTCTGTCACTTCTTGCATCATGTCGATGCATTGCTAACAGCTCATTTGTGTTTTTCTGTCTGTAGTTTCAAAAGATAAATGGATGAATATATTGGTGCGTGCAAGTATACTGCAATTATGATGATGATGTTCCTGTTCATGATGATGATGATGGAGGCTTCCAGTTTTAGTTAAGTTACAGGGAAGATGTTCTATTTGGATGATGTTCCTCGGTTGAGTTTTAGATAAGATGTATAGATGTTGATGGATGCTTCCAGTTTTAGTTAAGTTGCAGGGAAGATGTTCTATTTGGATGATGTTCCTCGGTTGAGTTTTAGATAAGATGTATAGATGTTGATGGATGTTGTTAGTTTAAGTTTCGCTGTTAAGAAATTTTTTAGATTACGCGTCACATTTCAATGATGTTCCTCGTGTAATATCCACTATTTGTAATCCGACAGTTTTATCAAATATATGATTTTTTCCTCTTGTGAGTATCATCTTTTGTTTTTTGTTCACTTGAAATAAATAATTATTACCATTACATGGAGAGTTAATTTAATTGCTGGCTAAGAAAGATATTCAGATTATATATACCGCACATGAAGCGTTGCAAATTCTTCGTTGCCAAGCAATGGGATCCTGGTTCCTGTGCATTAAGCACCAACATATATAAGTGTTGCACAAGTATGTTTTATGTGTTGCATTCTTGCAACGGTTTCTTTTACCAACAGCGGTATAAGTGTTGCACTATACGCTAGCAACACTGGATAAGGCTACGGATCCCAAACCGTTGGTAAATGCACTAACAACGCATATATGGACTTTTAGATACGGAAAAATGCGTTGCTAAAGTGGGGGTGAGGGAGTCCCGGACTAGGGGGTGTCCGGATAGCCGAACTACCATCATCGGCCGGACTCCAAGACTATGAAGATACAAGATTGAAGACTTCGTCCTGTGTCCGGATGGGACTTTCCTTGGCGTGGAAGGCAAGCTTGGCGATACGGATATGTAGATCTCCTACCAATGTAACCGACTCTGCGTAACCCTAGCCCTCTCCGGTGTCTATATAAACCGGATGGCTTTAGTCCATAGGACGAACAACAATCATACCATAGGCTAGCTTCTAGGGTTTAGCCTCCTTGATCTCGTGGTAGATCTACTCTTGTAACCCACATCATCAATATTAATCAAGCAGGACGTAGGGTTTTACCTCCATCAAGAGGGCCCGAACCTGGGTAAAAACATCGTGTCCCTCGTCTCCTGTTACCATCCGCCTAGACGCACAGTTCTGGACCCCCTACCCGAGATCCGCCGGTTTTGACATCGACATTGGTGCTTTCATTGAGAGTTCCTCTGTGTCGTCACCGATAGGCTCGATGGCTTCTTCGATCATCAACGATGATGCAGTCCAGGGCGAGACCTTCCTCTCCGGACAGATCTTCGTATTCGGCGGCTTCGCACTGCGGGCCAATTCGCTTGGCCAGCTAGAGCAGATCGAAGGCTACGCCCCTGGCCGTCAGGTCAGATTTGGAGGTTTGAACTTCACGGCTGACATCCGCGGGGACTCGATCCTCGACGGATTCGAGTCACAGCCGAGCGTGTCGTACTATCACGATGGGCATGATTTAGCTCTGCCGTCGGACAGTACCCTGGAGGCCGCACTCGAAACCACTCCGATCTTCAATTCGGAGCCAGCTCCTCAGATCAAGGATGGATGCCTAGACACCGCCTCGGGGGCTGCAACCTCTACAGGGATAGAGCCGAACACTGACTTCGTCCCTCATAAAGCTCGTGACTCCAAGGTGTCGGACTCCTCGCCGGACTCCGAACCTCCCGCGCCCGCCCCGATCGAATCCGACTGGGCGCCGATCATGGAGTTCACCGCAGCGGACGTGTCTCAACACTCACCTTTCAGCGACATCTTGAGTTCGCTAAAATACCTCTCGTTATCAGGAGAGACCTAGCCAGATTGTGGTCAGGACGGCTAGGATGCGGACGATGAAGAAATTCAAAGCCCACCCACCACCCACTTGGTAGCCGCTATCGACGATTTAACTGACATGCTAGACTACGACTCCGAGGACATCAACGGTATGGACGACGATGCCGGGGACGACCAAGAACCAGCGCCTAACGGGCGCAGGAAAGCCACCCCATCCCACAACGTATGCATGGTGGACACACCAAAAGGAAGCGACAATGAGGAAAAACGGGACGTAGTGAAGGACAACTCCCCCAACAGACAAACAAAGCGGCGACGCAAGCGCCGCTCGAAGACCGGCATCGACAAAAACGGTACCCATATGGACCCGACCCTAGAGCAGGGCGAAGTAGTGGACGACGCACACGTCAACAAGCAGCCAGCCGGACATGAACCGGACAAGCAACGCATCCCCGGCGAAGATGATCTGACATCACCAGAGCATATGAATCTCCATAACAAGCTCATCGCCACTATAAGAAGTTTGAAGAAGCAAAAGCGGAAGCTCAAAACAGCGGAAGACACACTCAGAATGAGATGGAGCAAAGTACTCAACACCGCAGATAAATATGGCACTAGTCACCAGACAAAGAGCTACCCGAAGCGCAAGCTGTTGCCCGAATTTGACGAGGAGGCCTTCGAGCCCCCGCAGTCAAAAAAGAAAGGGGCCGCCTGGCCGGATAGACGACCAGATGACAGGCCAAGAGCAACACGGGCCGCCACACACAAGCCGGCATATGATCAGCATAAAGATCTTCAGAAAAAGGATAACCCGGCCAGGTCTATCTATGGGCCAAAAAAGAAGACTCCAGGAAGTAACACAACCAGCCGAGCATTTGAAGACAACGGCACACCCAAATACAGGGGCGCCGCACACCCACTATGTTTTACCGACGAGGTACTGGATCATGGATTTCCAGCGGGATTTAAACCCATAAACATAGAGGCATACGACGGAACAACAGACCCCGGAGTCTGGATTGAGGATTATATCCTACACATACACATGGCAAGAGGAGACGATCTCCATGCCATAAAATACCTTCCCCTCAAGCTCAAAGGGCCGGCCCGGCATTGGCTTAAAAGCCTCCCAGAAAATACGATTGGGAGTTGGGAAGAGCTTGAGGATGCGTTTCGAGCAAATTTTCAGGGGACTTATGTCCGGCCTCCGGATGCAGATGATTTAAGTCACATAACTCAACAGCCCGGAGAATCAGCACGCAAATTCTGGAACAGGTTCCTCACTAAAAAGAACCAAATAGTCGACTGTCCGGACGCTGAAGCCTTAGCAGCCTTCAAACACAACGTCCGAGACGAATGGCTCGCCAGACACCTCGGCCAGGAAAAACCAAGAACAATGGCCGCACTAACAAGTCTCATGACCCGCTTTTGCGCGGGGGAAGACAGCTGGTTGGCTAGATGCAGCACCAGCGACCCGAGTACATCCGAAATCAGGGATGGAAATGGGAAATCACGACGCAAAAAAGATCAGCGCCGGAACAAGGAGAATGGCCCAAATAGTACGGCGGTCAACGCCGGATTCAAAAGCTCTCGGCCGAACAACAAAACACTGCCCTTAAAGGATAACAGTGACGAGCTATCCAACCTCAACAAGATTCTGGATAGACTGTGTCAAATACACGGTACCTCCGGGAAGCCTGCAAACCATACCCACAGAGATTGTTGGGTCTTCAAGCAGTCCGGCCGACTTAACGCCGAACACAAAGGGCTCGACACACCAAGTGAAAGTGACGAAACCCAAAAGCAGCGCTCCGGAAACCAAAAGACTTTCCCATTAGAAGTCAAAACAGTGAACTCACTTCACGTGATAACACGCAGCGCGGCCCCTGCTATACCAGGACACCGTCCGCAGACTGGGGATAGAACCCACCAAAATTCGCTATAGCAAGCACTTCCTTCAAAGGAGTGACGCCAGGCCTTTTCAGCCAATTTTACAGGCTCTGTACCACTAGGGGTCGTGTTCGGTTCATCCGACAACCTCCGTCGCGAAAAGCTCACCCTCCATCGCCCCATTTAGCAGTAGCCCTTAAGCACTACTGGGGCGTGCAGCTTTCGCCCGCTTTAATGCAATACCACATTACGCGTCTCTTACGCTTAAAAATGCCCGGTCCACGTGGCATATTCTTAAAACTCCAGGTGTCTCTCGACCACGGAGAATGTGCGGCTGCCTAGACAGCCACACATTATTCCGACCTTGCAGGTCAAAGCCCCTAAAAACAGGTCATTTAGACCTCGGACATGGTTAGACGAGTCCGGCGTAACTTAACAAGGGGCTTCCCAGCCGCATACCCCTTTTTTAGGGGGCCGCGCGCATAAATGATGAAAGCCAATAAAGCTCAACTTTCTTCATCTTCCAAATTATACTTTATTTTGATACACTTTTTGCACGATATTTCTTAGAAACTAAGTCCTTCTCTTTTACAGATGAAGCACGTGCTACACCCGTCCAGGATACAGCACAACGGAGACACAGGCGCAGACGTGCAGTAGGGACCCGTTGCAAGGATTCTTTTCAGATTAAGACCCTGCGTAAACCTTTCTCACTGTCTCTTGTTGATACACATCCCCCGGTTTCCTACCAGAGCCGAGGAGGAGGCTGGCGTTTTGGCATCGGCCGCGTCAGAAGTTCCCGCCTGTACCTGGACACTAGGGGCTTAGGGCTTTATTCTGCCCGATATCATAAAGACCGAACACCTCAGGGAGTGTTCGGCGTCTCGAGTTAGGCCTTATATGCATCAGCTCCGAATCATGTCTTTGGTCAAATGTTGGGTTTGCCCGGCTCCTGTGTTTTGCTGCCTTACGTTCCGTATCATCGGCTAACGCGGCACCAGGAGAACTACTGCGATTGTGCCCCGGTTCGGCCGGGAGAGCACCTCAGTAGAGAAAGCCGAAAACTGACTGTCATGATATAGCGAGAGACTGGTCAACCACTCGATCGACCATTGGAATGTTTAGAATTCCTCCGCTTTGACGAAGGACCGCTTCCCGGTCAGGCACATACGCGCCCCAAGTTCGGAGAAGCGCGGTGCCATCAGGGGCTATATAGTAGCCCCACATTCGAGCTCCTATGGCTAAGTGAAAGTGATAAAGCATTATAGTCCGGTTGCCTAGTTTGCTATGCTATCACCTCCTTAAAAGGACCAAGACGTTGGATTAAGTGTGAAAAAGCGTTTTTCTTTTTGCAAACACCCCCGCACCATGTGCGTGGGGGCTGAAGCCAAAGACTGCCATCTTTCAGATTATACATACATATACGGCCGCACAGGAGATAGTTCAATACTTGAACACACAAGTATAAAAAGTCATTGCATTATAAACATGATCTTAGAAATCATACATGTCATTCAAACATAACATCTTTCGAGCACTGCGACTCTATTATACGAGCGCCCTGCAGGACTTCCTCAAAGTAATGCTCGGTGGGGAATCGGCTTTTGTCCGAACCCCGGGATGCAACAGCGGTGGCATCCATCTCCGCCCAGTATGTTTTACCACGGGCGAGAGCCATCCGCGCACCTTCTATGCATGCCGACCGCTTCATCGCCTTAATATGCGGCACTGCCCCAAGGAATTGCTGCAACAAGCCAAAATAACTCTTCGGCTTGGGCCTTTTCGGCCACAGATGAGTTACCACATCCGTCATGGCCAGTCCGGACAATCTATTCAGCTCAGCCCACTCAACCAGCCGATCACTCAACGGAAGTGGACGCTCCGGACTATGGAATTGAGACCAGAAAAGCTCTTCCATTTCATGATCCTCCTGGCTTCGAAAGTGCACGACTGCGTCAGCCGCACTCGCCGCCAAGTCCAGATAAGGATCCTCCGCACCGTACAATCGGCCCAGCTGAGCATACTTCGGATCCGTGAACTTCCTACGCAGCATAAAGGGCTTTCCAGCCACAATGTCTCCGACCTGACGCAGTTCCTCCTTCATAGCCCGCATCGCACTACGGGCATCCTTGGCCTCGGCATCGGCCTTCTTCAGGTCCTCTTGCTCCGCTCGGCGTTCTCCTTCAAGAACTTCCAGGCGGTCGGTAGCAACTCTTAATTTCATGGCCATTCCAGCCATCTCCTCCCTGCTTCGGCAGTGAGCAGCCTTCTCGGCTTCTAGCCCTTCCGCTGCCTTCAAGGCAGCCGCCTCGCTTTTTCTGGCTTGCTCCTTGGCCCGAGCAAGTTCTGCTCGAAGGTCCTCCACAGCAGCAGCACCATCTGCATCTAAGCATACAATTTGTAAGGAATGGGCGTCAGCTCCCTTACTAACCAACCGCGGGGCAACCACATACCTTGTGACTCATCAAGTCGTCTATTGACCAGCGAGATGTCCGCATCTGCAGCGTCGAGTTGCTTCTTCAGCTCGGCAAATTCATCAGTCCGGCTGGCCACCGAACGTTCCGCCACCTGCATGGGAAAGGCGACAGTTAATAACTGAGATTACGATCCTAGGCACGCTGTCGTTTTCGACAGCATACCAAGTCTCAGGGGCTACTATCTATACAGGGCGCACTTCATGTGCAAAACTGTCAACAGGTATGTCATTTTTTGCGTACCTCAAATCCCGTCAGTAAACTTCCGACGGCCTCATACAACCCGGTTTCGGCGGACGAGATCCTCTCAATCACATCACCCATTAATGTGCGGTGATCTTCTGACATGGACGCCCTCTTAAGCAAATCCTGCAGCTCCACCGGCCGTACTCCAATGGGCGCCGAACTCTCCGGTCCCGCCGGATTCGGGGAGACCCTCCGCGACGACACCTCAGGGTCGTCCGCCCCGCACGATGGGGCGGCAGATGAAGGCGTTTCGCTTTCCATCATCTCCGGACGAAGGTCTCCCGAAGATGAGCTGTGCTGAGATGGGCTGGGATCCGAACTACAAGGTAAAAACTTCGTTACCTTTAGACATTAAGCAGGGGTGTCTGATAATTATAAAATCCCCTTTTTCACTTACGGCTCGTTAGAGGGCTGATTCCTCCGAGGAGACAGTACGGCCGGGGCGCTTTCTGGCGCAGGACCTTCCGGTACAGATTTCTTTCCCCGCTTTGAGGCCTTGGCCTCCGGGTCTTCGGAAGCGTTCCTCTTCTCCCCCTGGAAGGAGGGACTCTCGATTCCTCCCTTACTAAACGCCTCCTTGGCAGAGGTGACAGTTTCCCCGTGCCCCCCTTCGCCCTCATTCGAAGGTGCAACCTCCAACATTTTGATTAACACGGGATCCTGCGTGGTCTCAGGGAGGGGGGCGGACACCGTATCAGTTTTGCTTGCGCTATCCACTCCTGTCCAGGGATAGCTGGTTAAAAGGCAAGCTCACGATAAATAAATGGATGGTGTGTCCGGACACAGGGCTACTTACTTGAGTATCCGGGCGATTGCAGCTTAGGCCAGCGTCCTCGGTCAATTCCGGATGCGTCTCTTGCGATCCGAAGAACAGTTTATACATCTCCATGGGAGTCAAACCCATGAAGTGTTGAAGAGCTCGCGGCCCCTCCGGATTAAATTCCCACAGGCGGAGGGGGCGACGTTTGCAGGGCAGTAGGCGCCGGATCAACATGACCTGCACCACTGCGACCAGATTGATCTCCCTTTCTTGGAGGACTCGAATCCGGTCCTGCAACAGGGGGACGTCTTTGGGCGGCCCCCAGTCACGCCCCTTGTTGACCCATGACGTCAGCTGCTGTGGAGGGCCCGAGCGAAAGACGGGCGGCGGCTTCTGCCTGCTGCCCCGGGGAGCGGTGATATAAAACCACTCCTGTTGCCACAAGCCGAGCTCCTCTTGGAAAGAGCCCTTGGGCCATGGAGCTTCGGCCCTCTTGCTTATAACCGCCCCGCCGCACTCTGCCTGACGCCCCTCAATCATCTTCGGCTCCACGTTGAAGGTTTTGAGCCATAAGCCGAAGTGAGGGGTAGTGCGGAGGAAGGCTTCACAGACGACAATGAATGATGAGATATGGAGGATGGACTCCGGAGCCAGGTCGTGGAATTCCAGCCCATAGTAAAACATGAGCCCCCTCATGAAGGGATCCGTCGGGAAGCCTAAACCCCGACGGAAGTGAGACATGAACACGACGATCTCGCCAGGCTCGGGAGTTGGGATAACTTGCCCTCGGGCAGGCAGCCTATGCGAAATCTCGTAGGTTAAATACCTGGCATCTCTCAGCTTTAGCACGTCCTCCTCCGTGACGGAGGAGGGCATCCACCGGCCTCGTAGATCAGGACCGGACATTGTCGAGGATCGAAGGTACCTGAATTCGGAGCCCTGGGTGTTGGAACTCAGGGAGAGGGGCGGATTCGATAGAGGATTGAATAAAAAGAACGGGCCTTGGTCTCATTATAAAGAGGAAGAATACCAAGAGCCGTCCCCGTGACCGTTTGGAACCCGCCTTCGATGGAGGGGGCGTGGCAACGGGCGCGGTTGGGTTACCCACGTCCGTATTGATGGGAATCCCGGAATAAGGGGAACACGATCTCTGCTTCGACAAGACGTGCCAAGGAAACCGCCTCGCTAAACGCGCTGAGGTGGAACAATAAAAACAATTCGAGTAAAGGCTTGGAAGTGGTGTGACGTCACGCCACAGAATACGTCAGCAGATTGATCTTGTGTAATATTATTCTCTCTACGGTGGTATGTGGAATTTATTTTTGCAGAGCCGGACACTATCCTGGTGTTCACAATCTTCTATAAATTATTCGGAGGAGGAACCCGCCTTGCAATGCCGAAGACAATATGCGCGCCGGACTCGTCGTCATTGAAGCCTGGTTCAGGGGCTACTGAGGGAGTCCCGGACTAGGGGGTGTCCGGATAGCCGAACTACCATCATCGGCCGGACTCCAAGACTATGAAGATACAAGATTGAAGACTTCGTCCCGTGTCCGGATGGGACTTTCCTTGGCGTGGAAGGCAAGCTTGGCGATACGGATATGTAGATCTCCTACCATTGTAACCGACTCTGTGTAACCCTAGCCCTCTCCGGTGTCTATATAAACCGGATGGCTTTAGTCCATAGGACGAACAACAATCATACCATAGGCTAGCTTCTAGGGTTTAGCCTCCTTGATCTCGTGGTAGATCTACTCTTGTAACCCACATCATCAATATTAATCAAGCAGGACGTAGGGTTTTACCTCCATCAAGAGGGCCCGAACCTGGGTAAAAACATCGTGTCCCTCGTCTCCTGTTACCATCCGCCTAGACGCACAGTTCGGGACCCCCTACCCGGGATCCGCCGGTTTTGACACCGACAGGGGGTCATGTTGATATCCCTGGATTCTCCCATAGTAATACTAGCAAGGAAATCTCTAAATTCAGATTTGTGAGGATCATTAATATTACCCCACTGCGGGAGTTTGCAAGCAGTTGTGAAATCCTCTAAGTCCATGGTATAAGATGTATCATAAATGTCAAATATGACACTAGGAGAATTACGCGGGCAGTTATATTTAAATCTCCGCACAAAGGAGTCAGTCAATTGATAGTACTGAGGACACTTATCTTGTAAGAAGTCCTCCAGCTCGGCATTACACACAAACGCGTCAAATTCCTCCTTAAAGCCTGCTTCAACCATAAAATTATCGGATGGCCACTCACAAGCTCGTACATCCGCATCCCTCGGCAATTCACCATCTTGCTCACGTATAGCAATCCTGGGCCCTTTCTTCACTGAGGAACCACCTTGGTACATTCTTCTAAGCATAATTCTTTTTCTGAAATAATTCTGAAATTTTAGTAACTTCAAAATAAAAGTGAATAAAACTAAACAAGATTGGTAGTAACTACTCCTACAAGTGCCTAGAGCCTATATCATGCATTAGAATTGCTTGGGACTTCATAAATTCAACATGCAAGCTCAAAAACATGGTCACCTATGCAGCAAAAATTTGCAATGAATAAAGCACTAGAACAAAAACTAATTGGACCAATGGAGGAGTCACATACCAAGCAACAATCTCCCAACACAGTTTTGTGAATGGAGCTTTGAGCAAGGAGATCGAAAATCGCAGCAAAATGAGCTAGAACTCGTGCTTGAGCTGGATGGGGATTTTTTGGGGTAGAAGATGAAGTGTGTGGGTGCTGGCATAAGTGGAGGGGGCCCACCAGGGGCCCACGAGAGAGGGGGCGCGCCCAGGTGGGGTGGGCACGCCCTCCACTCTTGTGGCCTGGTGCTTGCCCCTCCCGCAGTGTTTTTAGTGCCTAAAATCCTAAAATATTTCATAAAAAATCATACTAAATTTGCAGGGCATTTGGAGCACTTTTATTTTCGGGATATTTTTTAATGCACAGATAATTCAGAAAACAGATGAATAATAATATTTTTGCTTTATTTATTCTAAATAACAGAAAGTAAAAAGTGGGTACAGAAGGTTGTGCCTTCTAGTTTCATCCATCTCATGATCATCAAAATGAATCCACTAACAAGGTTGATCAAGTCTTGTTAACAAACTTATTCCGAATAACACGGAACCGGAGAAATTTCGAATAACACTAAGTTACCTCAACGGGGATATGAAAATCCCCAACAATAAGAATATCATACTTTTTCTTGACAGTAGGGAGAGGAAATTCAAAACCTCCAATAATAATAGTTGGAACTTTTCCAATAGAATTGATGCTATGAACTTGAGATTGTTTCCTCGGAAAGTGTACCGTATGCTCATTACCATTAACATGAAAAGTGACATTGCCTTTGTTGCAATCAATAACGGCCCCTGCAGTATTAAAAAAGGGTCTACCAAGGATAATCGACATACTATCGTCCTCGGGAATATCAAGAATGACAAAGTCCGTTAAGATAGTGACATTTGCAACCACAACAGGCACATCCTCACAAATACCGACAGGTATAGCAGTTGATTTATCAGTCATTTGCAAAGATATTTCAGTAGGTATCAACTTATTCAATTCAAGTCTGCGATATAAAGAGAGAGGCATAACACTAACACCGTCTCCAAGATCACATAAAGCAGTTCTAACATAATTTCTTTTAATGGAGCATGGTATAGTTGGTACCCCCGGGTCTCCAAGTTTCTTTGGTATTCCACCCTTGAAAGTGTAATTAGCAAGCATGGTGGAAATTTCAGCTTCCGGTATCTTTCTTTTATTTGTAATGATATCCTTCATATATTTAGCATAAGGATTCACTTTGAGCATATCAGTTAAATGCACACGTAAGAAAATAGGTCTAATCATTTCAGCAAAGCGCTCAAAATCCTCATCATCCTTTGTTTTGGATGGTTTAGGAGGAAAGGGCATGGGTTTCTGAACCCATGGTTCTCTTTCTCTACCGTGCTTCCTAGCAACAAAATCTCACTTATCATAACGTTGATTCTTTGATTGTGGGTTATCAAGATCAACAGCAGGTTCAATCTCTACTTCATTGTTTTTGCTAGGTTGAGCATCAACATGAACATTATCATTAACATTATCACTAGGTTCATGTTCATCACCTGATTGTGTTTCAACATCAGAGATAGAAATATCATTGGGATTCTCAGGTGTGTCTACAGTAGGTTCACTAGAAGCATGCAAAGTCCTATCATTTTTCTTTTTCTTCTTTTTAGAAGAACTAGGTGCCTCTAAATTGTTTCTCTGAGAATCTTGCTCGATTCTCTTAGGGTGGCCTTCAGGATACAAAGGTTCCTGAGTCATTCTACCAGTTCTAGTAGCCACTCTAACAGCAAAGTCATTTTTATTATTTAATTCATCAAGCAAATCGTTTTGAGCTTTGAGTACTTTCTCAGCTCGAGTAGCAACTATAGAAGCATATTTGCTAATGAGTTTGAGTTCACCTTTAGCTCTAGCCATATTATCGCTTACACATCCTATCTCGAAAGCATTATTCTTTAACTCTCTACCAACATAAGCATTAAAACTTTCTTGTCTAGCCATAAAGTCATCAAATTCATCTAAGCATGGGCTATTAAATTTAGTAGAGGGGATTTAAACTTTATCATATCTATAGAGAGAATTTACCTTTACTACCTGTGTTGGGTTATCAAGACAATGTGGTTCTTCAACAGGCAGTATATTAAGACCATGTATTTCTTCAATAGGAGGTAAATTCTTAACATCTTCAGCTTTAATACCTTTTTCTTTCATTGATTTCCTTGCCTCTTGCGTATCTTCAGGACTGAGAAATAGAACACCTCTCTTCTTCGGAGTGGGTTTAGGAATAGGCTCAGGAGGTGGCTTGATTGGTTCAGGAATTGCTTCAAGAATTGGCTCAGGGAGAGTCCAATTATTTTCATTAGTCAACATATTATTCAATAGTAATTCAGCTTCGTCGACTGTTCTTTCCCTGAAAACACAACCAGCACTGGAAGCATCGGTTAGTCCATTATAAAAGATATCAAGTATTTCATTTTTCTTAAGAGGATGATCGGGCAAAGAATTAAGTAACCGGAGAAGCCTCCCCCAAGCTTGTGGGAGACTCTCTTCTTTGATTTGCAAAAAATTATATATTTCCCACAAAGCAGCTTGTTTCTTATGAGCAGGGAAATATTTAGCAGAGAAGTAATAAATCATATCCTGGGGACTACGCACACAAACAGGAGCAAGAGAATTATACCAAGTCTGAGCATCACCCTTTAACGAGAAAGGAAATATCTTAAGGATATAAAAATAGCGAGATTTATCATCATGAGTAAATAAGGTAGCTATATCATTCAACTTGGTAAGATGTGCCACAACAGTTTCAGATTCAAGGCCATAAAAAGGATCAGATTCTACTAAAGTAATAATTTCGGGATCAACAGAGAATTCATAATCCTTATCAGTAACACAGATAGGTGAAGTAGCAAAAGCAGGGTCAGGTTTCATTCTAGCATTAAGAGACTGCTGCTTCCATTTAGCTAATAATTTCTTTGTTGGGGAACGTTGCATAAAATAAAAATATTCCTACGTTCACCAAGATCAATCTATGAGTTCATCTAGCAACAAGAGAGAGGAGTGCATCTACATACCCTTGTAGATCGCGAGCGGAAGCGTTCAAGAGAACGGGGTTGAGGGAGTCGTACTTGTCGTGATCCAAATCACTGGAGATCCTAGCGCCAAACGGACGGCACCTCCGCGTTCAACACACATACGGTCAGTGTGACGTCTCCTCCTTCTTGATCCAGCAAGGGGAAAGCAGAGGTTGATGAAGATCCAGCAGCACGACGGCGTGGTGGTGGATGCAGCAGTGTTCTGGCAGGGCTTCGCCAAGCGACTACGGGAGGGAGAGGTGTAGCAAGGGGGAAAGGGAGGCGCCAGGTGTCAGGGTGCGGCTGCCCTCCCACCCCCCTCTTTATATAGGGACCCTAGGGGGGCGACGTCCCTAAGAGATGGGATCTCCTAGGGGGGGCGGCGGCCAAGGGGGGAAACTTGCCCCCCAAGGCAAGTGGAGGCGCCCCCTCCCCTAGGGTTCCCAACCCTAGGCGCAGAGGGGGGCCAAGGGGGGCGCACCAGCCCACCAGGGGCTGGTTCCCCTCCCACTTCAGCCCATGGGGCCCTCCGGGATGGGTGGCCCCACCCGGTGGACCTCCGGGACCCTTCCGGTGGTCCCGGTATAATATCGGTGAACCCCAAAACTTTCCCGATGGCCGAAACTCGACTTCCCATATATAATTCTTTACCTCCGGACCATTCCGGAACTCCTCGTGATGACCCGAATATCATCCGGGACTCCGAACAACTTTCGATTTGCTGCATACTAATATCTTTACAACCCTAGCATCACCGAACCTTAAGTGTGTAGACCCTACGGGTTCGGGAGACATGCAGACATGACCGAGACTGCTCTCCGGTCAATAACCAATAGCGGGATCTGGATACCCATGTTGGCTCCCACATGCTCCTCGATGATCTCATCGGATGAACCACGATGTCGAGGATTCAAGCAACCCCGTATACAATTCCCTTTGTCAATCGGTACGTTACTTGCCCGAGATTCGATCGTCGGTATCCCAATACCTCGTTCAATCTCATTACCGGCAAGTCACTTTACTTGTACCGTAATGCATGATCCCGTGACCAGACACTTGGTCACTTTGAGCTCATTATGATGATGCATTACCGAGTGGGCCCAGAGATACCTCTCCATCATACGGAGTGACAAATCCCAGTCTCGATCCGTGTCAACCCAACAGACACTTTTGGAGATACCTGTAGTGCACCTTTATAGTCACCCAGTTACGTTGTGACGTTTGGTACACCCAAAGCACTCCTACGGTGTCCGGGAGTTACACGATCTCATGGTCTAAGGAAAAGATACTTGACATTAGAAAAGCTCTAGCAAACGAACTACACGATCTTATGCTATGCTTAGGATTGGGTCTTGTCCATCACATCATTCTCCTAATGATGTGATCCCGTTATCAATGACATCTAATGTCCATAGTCAGGAAACCATGACTATCTGTTGATCAACGAGCTAGTCAACTAGAGGCTCACTAGGGACATATTGTGGTCTATGTATTCACACGTGTATTACGATTTCCGGATAATACAATTATAGCATGAATAAAAGACAATTATCATGAACAAGGAAATATAATAATAATCCTTTTATTATTGCCTCTAGGGCATATTTCCAACAGTCTCCCACTTGCACTAGAGTTAATAATCTAGTTACATTGTGATGAATCGAACACCCATAGAGTTCTGGTGTTGATCATGTTTTGCTCGCGGAAGAGGTTTAGTCAACGGATCTGTGACATTCAGATCCGTATGTACTTTGCAAATATCTATGTCTCCATCTTGAACATTTTCACGGATGGAGTTGAAACGACGCTTGATGTGCCTGGTCTTCTTGTGAAACCCGGGCTCCTTGGCAAGGGCAATAGCTCCAGTGTTGTCACAGAAGAGAGTGATTGGCCCCGATGCATTGGGTATGACTCCTAGGTCGGTGATGAACTCCTTCATCCATATTGCTTCATTAGTTGCCTCCGAGGCTGCCATGTACTCCGATTCACATGTAGATCCTGCCACGACGCTCTGCTTGCAACTGCACCAGCTTACTGCTCCACGATTCAGCATATACACGTACCCGGTTTGTGACTTAGAGTCATCCAGATCTGTGTCAAAGCTAGCGTCGACGTAACCCTTTACGACGAGCTCTTCGTCACCTCCATAACGAGAAACATGTCCTTAGTCCTTTTCAGGTACTTTAGGATATTCTTGACCGCTGTCCAATGTTCCTTGTCGGGATTACTTTGGTACCTTCCTACCAAACTTACGGCAAGGTTTACATCAGGTCTAGTACACAACATGGCATACATAATAGATCCTATGGCTGAGGCATAGGGGATGACACTCATCTCTTCTTTATCTTCTGCCGTGGTCGGGCATTGAGCCGAGCTCAATCTCACACCTTGCAATACAGGCAAGAACCCTTTCTTGGACTGATCCATATTGAACTTCTTCAATATCTTATCAAGGTATGTGCTTTGTGAAAGACCTATGAGGCGTCTCGATCTATCCCTATAGATCTTGACGCCTAATATATAAGCAGCTTCTCCAAGGTCCTTCATTGAAAAACACTTATTCAAGTAGGCCTTAATGCTGTCCAAAAGTTCTATATCATTTCCCATCAAAAGTATGTCATCTACATATAATATGAGAAATGCTACAGAGCTCCCACTCACTTTCTTGTAAACGCAGGCTTCTCCATAAGTCTGCATAAACCCAAACGCTTTGATCATCTCATTAAAGCGAATGTTCCAACTCCGAGATGCTTGCACCAGCCCATAAATGGATCGCTGGAGCTTGCATACCTTGTTAGCATTCTTAGGATCGACAAAACCTTCCGACTGCATCATATACAGTTCTTCCTTAAGATAGTCGTTAAGGAATGCTGTTTTGACGTCCATCTGCCATATCTCATAATCATAGTATGCGGCAATTGCTAAAATGATTCAGACGGACTTTAGCTTCGCTACGGGAGAGAAAGTCTCATCGTAGTCAACCCCTTGAACTTGCCGATAACCCTTAGCAACAAGTCGAGCTTTATAGATGGTAATATTACCATCCGCGTCCGTCTTCTTCTTAAAGATCCATTTGTTTTCTATCGCTCGCCGATCATCGGGCAAGTCTGTCAAAGTCCATACTTTGTTTTCATACATGGATTCTATCTCGGATTGCATGGCTTCAAGCCATTTGTTGGAATCTGGGCCCGCCATCGCTTCTTCATAGTTCGAAGGTTCACCGTTGTCTAACAACATGATTTCCAGGACAGGGTTGCCATACCACTCTGGTGTGGAACGTGTCCTTGTGGACCTACGAAGTTCAGTAGCAACTTGATCCGAAGTACCTTGATCATCATCATTAATTTCCTCTCCAGTCGGTGTAGGCACCACAGGAACATTTTCCTGAGCTGCACTACTTTCCGGTTCAAGAGGTAGTACTTCATCGAGTTCTACTTTCGTCCCACTTACTCCTTTCGAGAGAAACTCTTTTTCCAGAAAGGATCCGTTCTTGGCAACAAAGATCTTGCCTTCGGATCTAAGGTAGAAGGTATACCCAATGGTTTCCTTAGGGTATCCTATGAAGACGCATTTTTCCGACTTGGGTTCGAGCTTTTCAGGTTGAAGTTTCTTGACATAAGCATCGCATCCCCAAACTTTTAGAAACGACAGCTTAGGTTTCTTCCCAAACCATAATTCATACGGTGTCGTCTCAACGGATTTAGACGGAGCCCTATTTAAAGTGAATGTAGTTGTCTCTAGAGCGTATCCCCAAAATGATAGCGGTAAATCGGTAAGAGACATCATAGATCGAACCATATCCAATAGAGTGCGATTACGATGTTCGGACACACCATTACGCTGAGGTGTTCCAGGCGGCGTGAGTTGTGAAACGATTCCACATTTTCTTAAGTGCGTACCAAATTCGTGACTTAAATATTCTCCTCCATGATCTGATCGTAAGAATTTTATCTTTCGGTCACGTTGATTCTCTACTTCATTCTGAAATTCCTTGAACTTTTCAAAGGTCTCAGACTTGTGTTTCATCAAGTAGACATACCCATATCTATCATCAGTGAGAGTGAGAACATAACGATATCCTCCGCGAGCCTCAACGCTCATTGTACCACACACATCAGTATGTATGATTTCCAATAAGTTGGTTGCTCGCTCCATTGTTCCGGAGAACGGAGTCTTGGTCATTTTGCCCATGAGGCATGGTTCGCATGTGTCAAATGATTCATAATCGAGAGACTCTAAAAGTCCATCAGCATGGAGCTTCTTCATGCACTTGACACCAATATGACCAAGGTGGCAGTGCCACAAGTATGTGGGACTATCGTTATCAACTTTACATCTTTTGGTATTCACACTATGAATATGTGTAACATTACGTCCGAGATTCATTAAGAATAAACCATTGACCATCGGGGCATGACCATAAAACATATCTCTCATATAAATAGAACAACCATTATTCTCAGATTTAAATGAGTAGCCATCTCGTATTAAACGAGATCCAGATACAATGTTCATGCTCAAACTTGGCACTAAATAAAAATTATTGAGGTTTAAAACTAATCCCGTGGGTAAATGTAGAGGTAGCGTGCCGACGGAATCACATCGACCTTGGAACCATTCCCGACGCGCATCGTCACCTCGTCCTTCGCCAGTCTCCGCTTATTCCGCAGCTCCTGCTGTGAGTTACAAATATGAGAAACGACACCGGTATCAAATACCCAGGAGTTACTACAAGTACTGGTAAGGTACACATCAATTACATTTATATCACATATACCTTTAGTGTTGCCGGCCTTCTTGTCCGCTAAGTATTTGGGGCAGTTCCGCTTCCAGTGACCCTTCCCTTTGCAATAAAAGCACTCAGTCTCAGGCTTGGGTCCATTCTTTGACTTCTTCCCGGCAACTGGCTTACCGGGCGCGGCAACATCTTTGCCGTCCTTCTTGAAGTTCTTCTTACCCTTGCCCTTCTTGAACTTGGTGGTTTTATTGACCATCAACACTTGATGTTCTTTCTTGATTTCTACCTCTGCCGACTTCAGCATTGAAAATACTTCAGGAATAGTTTTCACCATCCCCTGCATATTGTAGTTCATCACAAAGCTCTTGTAGCTCGGTGGGAGCGACTGAAGGATTCTGTCAATGACCGCCTCGTCCGGGAGGTTAATGTCCAGCTGGGACAGGCGGTTGTGCAACCAGACATTTTGAGTATGTGCTCACTGACAGAACTATTTTCCTCCATCTTACAACTATAGAACTTGTCGGAGACTTCATATCTCTCGACCCGGGCATGAGCTTGGAAAACCATTTTCAGCTCCTCGAACATCTCATATGCTCCGTGTTGCTCAAAACGCTTTTGGAGCCTCGGTTCTAAGCTGTAAAGCATGCCACACTGAACAAGGGAGTAATCATCAGCACGTGACTGCCAAGCATTCATAACGTGTTGGTTCTCTGGGATGGGTGCTTCACCTAGCGGTCCTGCTAGGACATATGCTTTCTTGGCAGCTATGAGGATGATCCTCAGATTCCGGAACCAGTCCATATAGTTGCTGCCATCATCTTTCAGCTTGGTTTTCTCTAGGAACGCGTTGAAGTTCATGTTGACATGAGCGTTGGCCATTTGATCTACAAGACATATTTTGCAAAGATTTTAGACTAAGTTCATGATAATTAAGTTCATCTAATCAAATTATTTAATGAACTCCCACTCAGATTTGACATCCCTCTAGTCATCTAAGTGTTACATGATCCGAGTCGACTAGGCCGTGTCCGATCATCATGTGAGACGGACTAGTCATCATCGGTGAACATCTCCATGTTGATCGTATCTTCCATACGACTCATGTTCGATCTTTCGGTCTCTGTGTTCCGAGGCCATGTCTGTACATGCTAGGCTCGTCAAGTTAACCTAAGTGTTTTTGCATGTGTAAAACTGCCTTACACCCGTTGTATGTGAACGTAGGAATCTATCACGCCCGATCATTACGTCGTGCTTCGAAACGACCAACTTTAGCAATGGCGCACAGTTAGGGGGAACACTTTCTTGAAATTATTATGAGGGATCATCTTATTTACTACCGTAGTTCTAAGTAAACAAGATGCATAAACATAATAAACATCACATGCAATTTAATAGTAGTGACATGATATGGCCAATATCATATAGCTCCTTTGATCTCCATCTTTGGGGCTCCATGATCATCTTCGTCACCGGCATGACACCATGATCTCCATCATCGTGTCTCCATGAAGTTGCTCGCCAACTATTACTTCTACTACTATGGCTAACAGTTTAGCAATAAAGTAAAGTAATTACATGGCGTTAAATCATTGACACGCAGGTCATACAATAATTAAGACAACTCCTATGGCTCCTACCGGTTGTCATACTCATCGACATGCAAGTCGTGATTCCTATTACAAGAACATGATCTCATACATCACAATATATCATTCATCATTCATCACAACTTTTGGCCATATCACATCACATAGCAATTGCTGCAAAAACAAGTTAGACGTCCTCTAATTGTTGTTGCATCTTTTACGTGGCTGCAATAGGGTTCTAGCAAGAACGTTTTCTTACCTACGAATAACCACAACGTGATTTGTCAACTTCTATTTACCCTTCATAAGGACCCTTTTCATCGAATCTGCTCCAACTAAAGTGGGAGAGACAGACACCCGCTAGCCACCTTATGCAACTAGTGCATGTCAGTCGGTGGAACCTGTCTCACGTAAGCGTACGTGTAAGGTCGGTCTGGACCGCTTCATCCCACAATACCGCTGAAGCAAAATAAGACTAGTAGTGGCAAGAAAGTTGACAACATCTACGCCCAGAACAGATTTGTGTTCTACTCGTGCAATAGAGAACTACGCATAGACCTAGCTCTTATACCACTGTTGGGGAACGTTGCATAAAATAAAAAATTTCCTACATTCACCAAGATCAATCTATGAGTTCATCTAGCAACAAGAGAGAGGAGTGCATCTACATACCCTTGTAGATCGCGAGCGGAAGCGTTCAAGAGAACGGGGTTGAGGGAGTCGTACTCGTCATGATCCAAATCACCGGAGATCCTAGCGCCGAACGGACGGCACCTCTGCGTTCAACACACGTACGGTCAGCGTGACGTCTCCTCCTTCTTGATCTAGCAAGGGGAAAGGAGAGGTTGATGAAGATCCAGCAGCACGACGGCGTGGTGGTGGATGTAGCAGGGTTCCGACAGGGCTTCGCCAAGCGACTACGGGAGGGAGAGGTGTAGCAAGGGGGAAAGGGAGGCGCCAGGTGTCAGGGTGCGGCTGCCCTCCCACCCCCCCTCTTTATATAGGGACCCCAGGGGGCGACGGCCCTAGGGGGGAAACTTGCCCCCAAAGGCAAGTGGAGGCGCCCCCTCCCCTAGGGTTCCCAACCCTAGGCGCAGAGGGGGGCCCAGGAGGGGCGCACCAGCCCACCAGGGGCTGCTTCCCCTCCCACTTCAGCCCATGGGGCCCTCTGGGATGGGTGGCCCCACCCGGTGGACCCCCGGGACCCTTCCGTTTGTCCCGATACAATACCGATGAACCCCGAAAATTTCCCGATGGCCGAAACTTGACTTCCCATATATAATTCTTTACCTCCGGACCATTCCGGAACTCCTCGTGACATCCGGGATCTCATCCGGGACTCCGAACAACTTTCGGTTTGCTGCATACTAATATCTTTACAACCTTAGTGTCACCGAACCTTAAGTGTGTAGACCCTACGGGTTCGGGAGACACGCAGACATGACGGAGACTGCTCTCCGGTCAATAACCAACAGCGGGATCTGGATACCCATGTTGGCTCCCACATGCTCCTCGATGATCTCATCGTATGAACCACGATGTCGAGGATTCAAGCAACCCCGTATACAATTCCCTTTGTCAATCGGTATGTTACTTGCCCGAGATTCGATCGTCGGTATCCCAATACCTCGTTCAATCTCGTTACCGGCAAGTCACTTTACTCGTACCGTAATGCATGATCCCTTGACCAGACACTTGGTCACTTTGAGCTCATTATGATGATGCATTACCGAGTGGGCCCAGAGATACCTCTCCGTCATACGGAGTGACAAATCCCAGTCTCAATCCATGTCAACCCAACAGACACTTTCGGAGATACCTGTAGTGCACCTTTATAGTCACCCAGTTACATTGTGATGTTTGGTACACCCAAAGCACTCCTACGGTGTCCGGGAGTTACACGATCTCATGGTCTAAGGAAAAGATACTTGACATTGGAAAAGCTCTAGCAAACAAACTACACGATCTTGTGCTATGCTTAGGATTGGGTCTTGTCCATCACATCATTCTCCTAATGATGTGATCCCGTTATTAATGACATCTAATGTCCATAGTCAGGAAACCATGACTATCAATGATCAACGAGCTAGTCAAATAGAGGCTCACTAGGGACATATTGTGGTCTATGTATTCACACGTGTATTACGATTTCCGGATAATACAATTATAGCATGAATAAAAGACAATTATCATGAACAAGGAAATATAATAATAATCCTTTTATTATTGCCTCTAGGGCATATTTCCAACATTCTTAAGATCATATCTATCATTGCAAGCAAAGATAGCTCTAGCAGCTTCTTCATTCATAACATAACCCTCAGGAACAACAGGCAATTCATAATCATTGGGGGAATTTTCATCATCACTATCATCAATAATAGCATCTTCAATAATTTCATTCCCTCTAACTCTAGCAAGTTGTTCATCAAGAAATTCACCTAATGGCAAAGTAGTATCATGCACAGAAGTAGTTTCATCATAAGTATCGTGCATAGCAGAAGTGGCATCATCAATAACATGCGACATACCAGAGTTCATAACAGTAGCAGGTTTAGGTGTTGCAAGCTTACTAATAATGGAAGGAGAATCTAGTGCAAAGCTAGATGGCAGTTCCTCACCTCCCCTCGTAGTTGAGGGTAAAATCTTGGTTCTGTCATCTTTCAAGTTCTTCATAGTGATCAACAGATATAAATCCCAAATGACTTAGAGAATAGAGCTATGCTCCCCGGCAACGGCGCCGGAAATTAGTCTTGATAACCCACAAGTGTAGGGGATCGCAACAGCTTTCGAGGGTAAAGTATTCAACCCAAATTTATTGATTCGACACAAGGGGAGCCAAAGAATATTCTTGAGTATTAGCAGTTGAGTTGTCAATTCAACCACACCTGGATAACTTAGTATCTGCAGCAAAGTATTTAGTAGCAAAGTGGTATGATAATAAAGGTAACGGTGGCAAAAGTAAAGATAATAGTTTTTGGGTTTTTGTAGTGATTGTACCAGTAGCAACGGAAAAGTAAATAAGCGAAGAACAATAAGTGAAAAGCTCGTAGGCAATGGATCAGTGATGGATAATTATGCCGGATGCGATTCCTCATGTAATAGCTATAACATAGGGTGACACAGAACTAGCTCCAGTTCATCAATGTAATGTAGGCATGTATTCCGTAAATAGTCATACGTGCTTATGGAAAAGAACTTGCATGAAATCTTTTGTCCTACCCTCCCGTGGCAGCGGGGTCCTAGTGGCAACTAAGGGATATTAAGGCCTCCTTTTAATAGAGAACTGGAACAAAGCATTAGCACATAGTGAATACATGAACTCCTCAAACTACGGTCATCACCGAGAAGTATCCCGATTATTGTCACTTTGGGATTGTCGGATCATAACACATAATAGGTGACTATAGACTTGCAAGATAGGATCAAGAACACACATATATTCATGAAAACATAATAGGTTCAGATCTGAAATCATGGCACTCGGGCCCTAGTGACAAGCATTAAGCATAGCAAAGTCATAGCAACATCAATCTCAGAACTTAGTGGATACTAGGGATCAAACCCTAACAAAACTAACTTGATTACATGGTAAATCTCATCCAACCCATCACCATCCAGCAAGCCTACGATGGAATTACTCACGCACGGAGGTGAGCATCATGAAATTGGTGATGGAGGATGGTTGATGATGACGATGGCGATGAATCCCCCTCTCCGGAGCCCCGAAAGGACTCCAGATCAGCCCTCCCGAGAGAGATTAGGGCTTGGCGGCGGCTCCATATCGTAAAACGCAATTAAACTTTCTCTTTGATTTTTTCGCCCCGCACGTGAAAATATGGAGTTGGAGTTGAGGTCAGTGGACGTCCAGGGGGCCCACAAGCACTACAAGAAATACGGTCAATTATGACTCCCCATTTTGGTCGTTGATTCGTCATTGTTATCATTTATTGACCTTTTTTGACAAAATTCAAAAGGTCAACAGTTGGCCGTCAAGAACGAACAAACATGACCTTTTTGGAATTTTTGTCGTAGATAGACTAATGATCAAAATTTCAAAAAGGTCATTACCCATTTGCCTGAGCCACGTAGGATCTGACATGGCTGAGCTAACATGGCATTGTTAGTGACCAAATGGAATCATCATATATTTCATAGCCTAGTTGAAAGATCGTGGATGTCGCCTAGAGGGGGGGGGTGAATAGGCATTTTAAAATAATTACGGTTTAGGCTTGAACAAATGCGGAATAAACCTAACGGTTAATTTGTCAAGCACAAAACCTACAACAACTAGGCTCACCTATGTGCACCAACAACTTATGCTAAGCAAGATAAGCAACTATGTGATAGCAAGATATATGACAAGAACAATATGGCTATCACAAAGTAAAGTGCATAAGTAAAGGGCTCGGGTAAGAGATAATCGAGGCACGTGGAGACGACGATGTATCCCGAAGTTCACACCCTTGCGGATGCTAATCTCCGTCTGGAGCGGTGTGGAGGCACAATGCTCCCCAAGAAGCCACTAGGGCCACCGTAATCTCCTCACGCCCTTGCACAATGCAAGATGCCGTGAATCCACTAAGGGACCCTTGAGGGCGGTTACCGAACCCGTACAAATGGCAACCCTTGGGGCGGTCACCGAACCCGTACACTTTGGCAACCCTTGGGGGCGGTCACCGGTACCCGTCAAATTGCTCGGGGCGATCTCCACAACCTAATTGGAGACCCCGACGCTTGCCCGAAGCTTTACACCACAATGATTGAGCTCCGAACACCACCAACCGTCTAGGGCGCCCAAGCACCCAAGAGGAACAAGCTCAAGGGTACCAAGCACCCAAGAGTAATAAGCTTCTCAACTTGTAACTTCCACGTATCACCGTGGAGAACACAAACCGATGCACCAAATGAAATGGCAAGGGCACACGGAGTGCCCAAGTCCTTCTCTCCCAAATCCCACCAAAGCAACTAATGCTAGGGAGGAAAATGAGAGGAAGAGCGAAAGAAGAACACGAAGAACTCCAAGACCTAGATCCAAGGGGCTCCCCTCACTTAGAGGAGAAAGTGATTGGTGGAAACGTGGATCTAGATCTCCTCTCTCTTTTCCCTCAAAAACTAGCAATAATCCATGGAGGGATTGAGAGTTAGCAAGCTCGAAGAGCGTCAACAAAGGGGGAAAGAACACGAGCTCAAAGGATAAGGTTCATTGGGGAAGAAGAACCCCTTTTAAAGGAGGGGGAAAATCCAACCGTTATGTGCTCAGCCCGCACACGAGCGGTACTACCACTCCACGAGCGGTACTACCGCTCCACAAGCGGTACTACCGCTCGGGCGGAAGAAGCAGGGAAACGGAGCAACACAGCAAGAACCTTGGGATGGTAGTACCGTATATAAGCGGTACTACCGCTCAACCCAGCGGTACTACCGCTCGCGAGCGGTACTACCGCTCCTACTGCCGCTACTACTGCCGCAGAACCCGACACGAGAAAACCCCGTCTCGAGTCGAGGTGGTACCAGCGCGGAACTGGAGCCGTACTACCGCTTATGGCCATGGGCGGTACTACCGCTGTGGGACAGCAGCACTATCGCTTGTGGCGATAAGCGGTACTGCCGCTCCGGCCCAGCGGTACTACCGCTGGCGCCATCCTAAAGCCACTACCGCGAAAACACAGAATACTCCAAAGAAAACCAGAACTGCCATAACTTCTGCAAATGAGCTCTGAATTGAGCAAACTCAAGCTTGTTTGAAACAAGACAACGAGTAGCATCAAAACAGGAGTGACACCTCCAAGAGAGAAGAGGCAGGGGAGGTATGCTTAGCAAACAAAGGAGTGACACCTCCAACAGAGAAGAACCGGCATACCCTCCAACATCGAAAACATCATAGAAGATGCATGTGAACTCCATTTTCGATGAACTCGAGCTTGCCATGAAAATGACCAAAAGCTCCAAATCTCACAAGGAGAAGAACCAATAAAGATGATGCAAGTATGCAATGGTTTGAGCTCTCTACGAGCGATACGATCAAGCAACTCATCGAGAGCCCCCCTTGATAGTACGGCAAACGATCCTATAACCCGGTCTCCCACAACTACCATGAGACCAGTAAAATAGAAAACCTATCAAGGGCAAACCTTTGCCTTGCACATGGTCCACTTGAGCTAGATGATGATGATCTTGACTCCCTTAAGTTGGACCACCTTTCTTGATTGCGTTGGCTCGATGAAGACTAGTTGATTGCTCCCCCATACTCCACTGTGGGTGAGCCTCTCTTCCGCACATCTTCACAAGTCCATTGTCACCATAATGGATGGCAAGCTTCAAGCATTTGATCTCTTCATGATGCTTCACTTGAACTTGCACACCACAACCTAACCCCACAAAGAACTCTCACGAAGATCATGGGTTAGTACACAAAGCGTAATTGACAGTGCTTACCATACCATGGGGTCGCTTGATCCCTCTCGGTACATATTCTATGCTTTGTGTGTTGATCAACTTGATTTACTCTTTGACTTAGTCTTGATCAACCTTGAATCTTTCCAACTCTCTTCATCTGGATGATGTCTTGAAGGTAAACATGAATGATCACACAATCTTCTTCTTCAAGACATGCTTGCAATAAGCTCAGCACTCACATGACCATTCTTTGGATAATTCCTTAATAGCACCTTGGTCAACTCATAAACTCCTTGAAACCACACATGGACTTCAAGAAAAGCCTATGGACATATCCTTCAAATATAACTCAAGAAAACCATTAGTCTATAGAGATTGTCATCAATTACCAAAACCAAACATGGGGGCACCGCATGTTCTTTCACCAGTCCACCAGCCTACATGGTCCTGGCCCAATTATCATAAATTTCTCAGCCCAATCTACCAATCTAGCCAACATGGGCCTGGCCCAATACCTATTTTCTCAATTGAATTGGTTTGATTTATTTGGGCTGCCACATTATTTTGTCAAAAGCATGCACATTTCAGGATAGACCCATTAGAAAACAAATACAATATAATACTATATTTCAGTATATTTCATTTCAGTAACACATCACATGAAATACAATAAATCATTGATCGACTCCTCTACACAGTAGGGTTCAAGGCCCAACAAGTGCACGACAAAATAGTTCTACAAGTGCAAGTGCACAGCAAAAAAGCCCAACAAGTGCACATCAACATAGATTGGACGAGAAGCACAAATTTTAGCTGTTCACACATAACATCAATGAGAAGCACAAATATCGTGTCACTGGTACACGTACTTTATCCCATCACCTAGGCACCAATGTTGTGTCCATCTACTGGATTTGCCACATGGTGATGTTACTGCATTAGGGTCATCCCAGCTTCTCCTTGCCCAAATGGCAGGGTGGTCTGCTGATCGATGTACTGCTCCAGCATCACTCCCCTACCACTGGTGGAAGAAGATCAGCTCATCAATCACCTGCACGAGAACAAACCAAGAAGATTAACCTATTTAGCCTACTGTAATTTGTTTCTAAACATGGGCATCAAATCAAAACCAACACTGTATTAACTTGGAAATGCATGTGTACAATTAGCGCATCACATACCTAGTATCTAACTATCAACAGTGGTCAGCATGTAAAAGCCAACTAGTAGTAATTGATGATTAGTAGACACATACATGAAACAAATTCAATAGTAATGTGTGTGCTCTTATCCATGGTATCATCAATCTTAACCAAACCAGAGCAAGTAAAGGAGCTAATCTCCATGAGTGAAACAAATTTGATCACAACGGCAATCTGTAACATTCGGTAACAACAATAAGAAGGCACTTAAATAGAGAACAGGTTGAATCGTGCATCGATCAAAGTGTATGTTCTTGGTTTCACTAGGTTAGAAGACAGACAGATCAGAAATCGGAGAGGCACTGAACATGCGAAAATATGCATGGAATGTCAAAACTTGCATTATCCTACTATCACTAGTACAACAAAGCTGCAGGCTGGCATAGTTCACGAACCATGTACATCATGACAAATACAATATCATCCAATGCTCGACTATGAACAAAATTGAACAATTAAACCTCACAAAGGCGGAGCATAGAACCAACAAGCAAGTAGGAGGGGTATAAGAGGACGTGAGGAGCTCACGGGAGGGGGTTGTAGTCTAGGCCTTGCTTCATCGCCACGGATGCGACTAGGGGAATCAGACGAGTCTACCATCATAGGAGCAGCAGCACCAGCACCGCCAAAACTGGAATGGCCGGAGCGAATCGCCATCATATGGGTCACCACCACCGAATGATCTTGCAAGGTGTAAAGTCTCCACATTTCAGTACAAACTAGTGGCGTCAAGAAACAAGCAGTAGCAGGGAGAAGGTAAATTCTAGTAACTGATGATTAGTAGACAAAAACAAGAAATAGATCGCACCAGTAGCAAAGTCCACTGCCGCAAGTCCTAAACATTTCATTCAGATCATATATGAAAGTCACTAGTTTCTCCATTCTGAAAGCTGGGACGATAGATGCCTTCAAGTCTGTGAGTGCAAGAGCGAGGTGGGGATCAGTAAATATCAAGGATGTTGTTGTTCTGGGTTAAGCAAAGTAAAAAAATCAAGGGCATAACAGATCCAAGTCAACAAAAATTAATATGTGTACATCTTGCGTAGACTATCATCATTTATAAAAGAAATACAAAACAAAATATGCAAAAGTTGTACAATGGTTAAGTGCTCACATTTAAATGCTCAAGATGCAGAATGCTTATTTACAATAGTTTGGGTTTTTAAATTTATCATCTTGAAGCATCACACTAGCAAATGACATGAAAGATCACAAGAAATAACACTGCCCCCTGATCAAGTATACTCTAAGCATCAAAAAAGTCAAACAAGCTCATTGTGCATTTTCTTTTTTAGCATGAGACACAATAAAATGTCTAGAAAATCTATTGAACAGCATCAGTCCCAAATTCTCTCTGGTGTGCTAGTAAATCTAGACGATCGATGAACATCAAACATATCAAGAAAAACAGTACACAAGGCATCGACCTAATTTCAGCAAGCAAATTAACTCAATTTAAAGAGATAGATGACAGCTAAAAACTAACATTGAATCTATAAGGTTCAGTACAACAGAGTTGGGGCAGAGCCACTGTATAATACTGTATCGAGGCAGCAACCTAATTTCAGTAAGCAAATTAACTGAATTGAAAGAGATAAATCTTGTTTGCTTCTTGGCACCCCACACTCTACTCCACTACAGATGTACCAGAACTAATTTGCAATCAACTCTAAATAGTAAGTAGAGTAGATTTCAAAACTCTGGAACTAAACTAACCTAATTAATCACAACAAGGTGGCATGCATAGAAATCTGGAACTAAACTAAGAACTTCGAACTAAAAGAGGAGAAAAAAGGTTCAGGAATTAGTTGCTCCCCTGCTGACGCATTGGTTGTCGAGGTTGAGGAGGTTGTGTCCATGGCCGCACCATTGACCTGAGCTGCAACCCAGCATCCACCGCAGACCCGTCTTTGCGCTTGAAAGAGACGACCGCTTCAGACCCCTCCTAGCTCCCCTCCGACGGTGGTCTCCTCCTTGTTCATCCGCCTTGCTATGGCTTCAGGGTGGCAGGCCAGGCCGTCCCTTGTCACTGGGCATCATCGTCCACGGCCAGATCTAGCCACTCCATGGCGTCCAGGCAGGGGAGGAAGTGGCCATCCTGTCCATGGCGTCCCAGTGCTCGAGCAATGACGGGTCAGAGACTTAGAGGGGACGTGGTAAAGAAGATAAGGAAGGAGGGATCTGGCAAGGGAAGAGAGGGGATCTGACTCACCGGAGCAACGCTGGAGACACACCAGCTACGTGGTAGCCCAAACCCTAGTGGATCGAGAGGGTCGCGCGAAGAGGCAGCCCCGCTCGTCTGCGGGGACCAGCGCGGAGGTGGCCCTGGCCAGGGCGATGGCGGGGGTCGGGATGGACGAGGCCCGCGCCGGGCCCCGCTGGACTATCCCGTCGTCGTCGTCGGAGTAGAATGAGGAGGCGGCCTTGGATGAGGCGAGGAGGACGGCGAGCGGGGAGGAGGCCGCTATGCCCTGAGTGCGGCCGCGGCGGCGGACGTGGCGGCGGCGAGCGTGCGCGAGCTGGAGAGGATGGAGTGGCAGCGAGATTGCATCTCGGGGCGGCGACGATGGAGTGGGAGGGGATAGGGTTTGGGTGGTTGGGCTGCCCGAGGGGTGGGGGTTCTTTTTCTTTCTTTCTCTTTTTTTTGTTTAGATAAATAGGATGGATGGATGGATGAATGGATGCCATGTCATCAATCCATGACACAAACATTTAAACCAATGAGAACAAAGCTTATTTAATTGTGTTTTCTATTTGTTTCTCTTGTATTTTTTGCATAATTTGTTCAATATGAAAGGCATAATTTGTTCAAATTATATCATACTTTCCACAGGGGTGCATCTTGGAATGGAAAACAATGTTGCCTAAGGAAGTTTTCATTTTGTGTTGATAAAAAAATCATTTTCCATTTTTTGAGTGCCCAAAATGAGTTTTTTTTGTGAAGGACCTACCATATATCTGTTGAAAAATTGGACCAAATCATTTTGCTAAAATATTAGGACACATTTCATGCACAATTAACCAAATGGTTGGGTGTCAGAAGTTTTGATCCACCTCTCGTGAAAAAGACAAATTTCCGCTGATTCAGCTGGAAGCGGGTCAAATTTGAACTGCTTCTGCCTTATAGTTTGTTCTTTATTTTTTCCGAAAATCATTTCTAGGTACATAAGTATCTATTTAATCACAGAAACACCAAATTTTTTCCAATATTAAACCATTAGCTAGGAATGGTCATGCATGCCGTTTTGACCGCATTTTGAAACGGGCATGAAAAATTCAAAAAAAATCAAAAAAATAGAAAACCTTCGCATTGTGTCATTATATGTGGCCAAGTTAACAGGAAAAATAATAAACTTGTAATACGACAATTATTTTTAAAAAGTGTTCTCAGAAACGAGCTATCATGTGTGGAGATCAATGGCTTTCAAGCCAAATGATCAATCTTATGCCCACATTCATGGCATGGTTTGTTCAAATGATCTCATATTGTGCATAAGGGTGCATATTGGAATGACAAACAATGTTGCCTCGGGAAGTTCTCATTTTCTTTGGGCGAAAAAATCATTTTCCATTTTTCGAGTGCCCAAAATGAGTTTTTTTGTGAATGACCTACCATATATTTGTTGCAAATTTGGACCAAATCAATTTTCTAAAATGCTATGCCATATTTAATGCAGAATTGACCAAATGGCTGGGTGTCAAAAACTTTTATCCACCTCTCGTGAAAAAGACAAATTTCCGCCGATTCAGCTCGAAGCGGGTCAAATTTAAACTGTATCTGCCTCATAGTTTGCTCTTTATTTTTTCCAAAAAACATTTTTAGGTACAAAATTATCTATTTGATCAGAGAAACGCCAAAAAAATTTCAAGATTCAACCACTAGCCACGAACAGTCATGCATGCCGTTTTGACCGCATTTTCAAACGGGCATGAAAAAAAATGGAAAACCTTCGCATTTTGTCATTATATGTGGCCAAGTTATCAAGAAAAATAATAAAGTTGTAATGTGTGGAGATCAATGACTTTCAAGCCAAATGATCAATCTTATGCCCACATTCATGGCATGGTTTGTTCAAATGATTTCATATTATGCACAAGGGTACATATTGGAATGGCGAATAATGTTGCCTAGGGAAGTTTTCATTTTTCTTGGGCGAAAAAATCATTTCCATTTTCCGAGTGTCCAAAATGATTTTTTTTGTGAAGGACCTACCTTATATTTGTTACAAATTTGGACCAAATCAATTTTCTCAAATACTAGGCCATATTTAATGCAAAATTGACCAAATGGTTGGGTCTCGAAAGCTTTTATCCACCTCTCATGAAAAATACAATTTTTTGCCGAGAAAAAACAAAAATGGGTCGGCCCAGTTAGGGGTGCCCTTATGCATCGCGATGGCCCAGGTTGAATCGTGAGTGCACAAATTGGGTCCTCGGAGAGCTAATATTTGCCGCTGCAGGCGGCAAGTGGTGGAGCCTTTGCTAAAGGCAGAGCAAATGGGCCGGACCATGAGGAGGTGAACGAGCTCCAAACAAGTAAAAATAAAATGAAAATGTTAAGCGCGAGGGAGGCATCAAACTCACGACTTCCTCTCGCGAATGAGGGCTAGTAACTAAACGAGCTAGCGAGTTCTAGTGCTAAATATGAGGTGCCATAGTATAACTACAGAAACCTTTGAAAAATTTCGAAAAATATACACTGAAAATTTGTAATATCCATTGAATTTTTTTAATGTACGTTGAACAATTTAAATAATACTCGATGAACTTCTTTTAATATAAGATGAACATTTCTCAAAGAATATGAATGTACGTGTTGAACAATTTCCAAATAAGCATTGAATATTTAGTAAAAAATATGTTGATTTTTTTTAATATACAATTAACATTTTGTAGCACATGATGAACATTTTTATAACGCAAAGATGAAGTTTTTTTAGAATATATGATGAACATTTTTATTAAAACGACAAACATATTTGTAATATGTAGTGAACCTTTTGTATAATACACAATAAAAAAGAAGAAAATAGAAACAGAAAAGTAGAACCAAAAGAAACATAAAAGGGAAACTGAAAGGAAAAAAAGGAACCAAGACAGAAAAAAGAAAACTGGAACAAAGCAACTGAAAATTGAAAAAAACAGTCAAAAACCAAAAGCCGCAGAAGAAAAACGAAAAAAAGACACAAGAAAGAACGAAGGAAAAGCAGCATAGGAAAACTTGTATGTGGGCCGGCCCAAGTGGCGATCCCTTCAGCGAAGCCACAGCTCCTGGATGGCGGCGCACGTCAACTAGGATCCACCTCTTATTTCCTACATCTAAGGTGTGTGTGGTGTAGTGGTGTGGGGCTCCTACGAGGAGGACGAGGGCGTGGGTTCAAATCTTCACATATGCGTTTTATATTCATTTTTTAAATAATTTGACCCATTTTGCTGTTTTAATTAATTTGAGCGGCTCTTTCATTTGGGTCCCCTCCTCTAAGGTTCGTGGTGGGTCCTACCTGTCATGTTCGTGGTGGGATCTGCATGTCAGTTTGGTGGGCCTTAGGTCAATGTGTGGGTCCTATCCGTCAGTGGTACATTGAAACCTTAGTTTTATCCACACACGTAAGCCAAAATTGACACATGTGCGAAAATTCACACACAGACATGACACATAAGCAAAATTGATGAGGTGGCATCCAGTCATATCAATATATCCATGTTTACAACGTCATGACCATCCAGATTGGTCGCAACCAGTCAAAAATAAGGCCATCGACTATTGTTGTCTGCTCATGACCATTTTGTGTAAGGCAATAATGACTTTTTTGACTAAAATTGTCATTATTGTTTAGGATTTGGACCCTCTTAAAAAGCTTATGACCAATTGGTTCAAAATGGTCGTAGATTTACGACCAATGTATCCACGGTCAATAATAAAGATCACAAATTGACATATTTCTTGTAGTGGAGATAGGGGGGCACGCCCGGGGGGAGAGGGCACGCCCCCAGCCTCGTGGACAAGGTGTGGGCCCTCTGGTCTTGATTCTTTCGCCAGTATTTTTTATATTTTCCAAAAAGTCACTCCGTGGATTTTCAGGATATTCCGAGAACTTTTCTTTTCTACACATAAAACAACATCATGACAGTTCTGCTGAAAACAGCGTCAGTGCGGGTTAGTTTCATTCAAATCATGCAAGTTAGAGTCCAAAACAAGGGCAAAAGTGTTTGGAAAAGTAGATACGTTGGAGACGTATCACCTCGCACTTGCCGCGCCGCCGCCGCCGCAGCACCCGTGCCGCCGCACGCAGGCCGCCGCCACGTCTGACCTCGCTGCTGAAGCCGCCATCACCGGAGCCCCGCCGCCACCTCGTCGCCCTCACCTGAAGTCTCCGCCGTCGCCAAGTTCGTCGTCGTCGACCGCCGCCAGTAGCCACCCCCTCCCGATCTAATCTCAACCACCGGATCTCGATCCGACGGCTGAGAGCACGCCTCTGTTTTTTCGGTTTCGTTTATATAGCGAGTGTTCACTCGTTAGCCTCTGATAGTGAACGTTTTCGTTCTGTTAGGTTCTGTAGCGAACGTTCGTTCAATAGTTTTTGCAGGGGCTCGTGTATTTATTCGCTGGTGAGGCCTATTGTATTTATTCTCTCAATTATCAACTTGTGCACACATGAATGTGTTTGGACTCAACCACCAGTTGATATACCTTCCTTAATTGAGGGTTGAGTGATTGTAACCAAAAATAACTTCTTTTGCAAGGGCTTGCTCACTACAAGGACCAACTTGGAGCTCCTCTCTGCCCATGCAGGTCGGTAATGGTCTCTTTAGTTTTCAGAAGGATTTATGGTCTGTTTGATCTGACACATTTCTCAGTCATGCCTGAACTTACTGGTTTGGAATTTCATTAAACTAGGCAGTAGGCACTACGACGACAAGGCCGCCGGGGCAGCGCACGGGTTTTGGAACTACCTCTGTTTTCCCGTGCGAGAATGGTGGGTTGTTGTTTGTAAAATCTTGTTTTTTATTATCGTCTACAGTAGCACGTACAAATGAGTGAGATTCTTGTTTCTTGTCATGTTTAAGGGCTAGAGGTTTACTAGAGTGTTCAGTTCTTTTCTCGGGTTCTTATCATTGTCTGGCATATGTTCCTTTCTGTTGCGTACCAATTTCACATTAACTGTCGATAAAAATGATGATTTCATACGGGAGCAGAAATTGTTCACATGTACATCTTGTGATGTTAGTAACTAATCATATATATTGTTCATGGATACTTGTGTGCAAAGTGTAAGCCTTGTTTAAAATTTGATTTTTCCCTTCATAGAATAGAAGCAGTAGTCATGAGTGCAGCACGTTTCTTCTCTCCAAATATCTTCAAGTCTTGACATGAGTCGAGTTATCACTGGAATCTGGGGCATTAGTTTATTTTTATCTATGTTGAGTTACCATAAGCAGCACTTTATGTTGAATTCTGAAATCGGGTGCAGTAGTTAATTTTTTATCACCACAGGCCACAATATGTGACATAGTTCAAAAAAGTGCTAGGCGTTAATTGTGCGTTTTGCAACCACCCTGCGCTTTTCTGGCCAAAGCGCATGCTTATGCGTAGATTAAGCACAGTTATGTGCTAGGCGTTTTGCTATTGCCTAGAGCATAGGCGCACTTAAGCGCCCGCCTAGGCGCACCTTTTTTAACTATCAATGTTATATTCTTGATGATATCCCCTCGTACTAGATTAGTAAGATATTTTTATGATTCAGGGTAGCACTGGATGGTTAAAATCCCCCCTTATACATCTACGGAAGTGTAATGCTTAGAGAAAAGTTGAGCTATTTTGTGCGGAGACACGGAAGTTTTACTTCTTTTCCAGTCCAGGTCAGGGTAGTAGTAATACACGGTTCAAATATTTATAGAGTTATCTTTTAGATGAACAATATTCTCTTAGTTAAATTGTAAATACATTAAGGTGTTAGGACTGGACCACCATTATATGTCTTGTCCTATTTGCTGCTTACACCATTAAGTTGTGTGTAGAGTTGTCGTAGTATACATTGTTGTGCTCCTATGCTTTCTATGTATGCAGCCACTTGACCTTGTGTTGTTGGCAAAACCTATTTGCTACAGTGATCGATTAACAACCATACCCAAGTTGGCCAAATAAGCGATCCAGTGATGGAGTACTATTGGCAAGGAGCAACACTAATGTTTATGAAGGTGCAACCCAAGAGTTCAGCCCTTCGTTCACGAGTTTATTCCAGCGAGTCCGCCGTCCTGTGCTAGCGCTCACTCCGACTCTGGCATAGGTAAGCTACTGGTCGTCTCCTCTTCTCTGTTTCATGCTTTATGTGTCCACGTTAATTGAGCCGTGACAAATTATGTACTGGCAATCACGCCGTGGCAATTTATGTGCTTTTTGGCTGTGGTGATGGGCTATAATGGCAGCATCTGTGGTTATCGTGATTGTTATAATATTTATTGTCACCATTTTAGTGGATCTTCAAGCTTGTTTCAAGAATACTACTTTTGTCCTGGATACAACACAGAGCATAATAAACTGCTTGTAGAGAGACAACTGATCACAATTTTTCTGTAGTAGTCAGTGTTAGCTTGCATCGTAAGGTTTTGGAACATTTAATTTCGCACACTCATCCCTATCGTCTCTTGACTATTTTGTTCCTTCCGAAAAGCATCCTCCTTTGAAATCTGGCAAAGATGTATTAGCTAAACCATAGCCTGCTGTTTTGGTGTATGAAAAAGACGCATGTTTATGCATGGTTTCGATTCCATTCCATTGCTTATGCATATCGAAGACATTCTAGCTTCATTATCTGAAGGCCTTTTGAGCTCAATGTCTATGCCAAATCAAATATGTTCATATCCTCGCCTTGCGATCTCCTCGATGCTACCCTGGGAGACCATGCAAGGATCATGAAGACACTCCATCCCTTAATTTTTCTTTCATTCGTTGTCGATTTTTTCGTTCTTTGCCCAGCACTTGACAAATCTGAAGGATTTTATAGTTTTGCTAGTGTTGATAGATTCTTATTTTCCATGTCAGGTCAGGTTTAGTAGTGCATGGTTAAACAATTTAGAGAGAGCTAGTCTTTTTTGTAATGTTTAGGCCTATTGTATTTGATCTCTCTTGTGCATACATGAAGGTGTTAGGACTGAACCACCAGTTGATATACATTCCTTCATTGATGGTTGATTGATTGTAACCAAAAGATAACTTCTTTTGCAGGGGCTCGCTGACCACAAGGACAACCTTGGAGCGAGTTCGTCACATGTGCTGGCGCACACTCTGACTCTGGCATAGGTAAGCCACTGGTCCTCTCCTCTTCTCTGTTTCATGCTTTATGTGTCCACGTCAATCGAGCCGTAGTAAATTATGTACTGGCAATCACGCCATGGAAATTTATATGGTTTTTGGCTGTGGTGATGGTCTGTAATGCCAACATCTTTTGGTTATCATGACTCTGTAATAATTTTTACTATCACCATTTTAGTGGACCTAGCACTTTCTTTCTTGTCCTATAATTTGAGCTTATTACCTATGGTGTAGTTTGGTATTTGGTCTGCACCTTTCGTCCACTTCATCATCATCTTAATCTAAGCAGCACCCGTGTTTTAGTTATCATGAGGTGGTGTAGACTCCAACATGCTAAAATGGCATAGATGATGTATTTGGTTTGCTTGGATTGTTTGATATATAGTTCCATGGTCACATGCATAGAAAGTTCATTTCCTAATGATGCTACAAGTTTCCTGACATGGTCAAATTAATTTGATTCTAGTTAAGTATAACATGTTTTTTGCGTGGTTTTCACTGGTTTTCACCGAATGTTGGTTTTCGTATGATATTCTGCCCCTGTGATAATGTTCCTACTATTGGGTATAGTGTGTTGTCTTTAGAACATGAATGTGATGCTTGAATTCCTGATACCGGAAAACAATTGATGCTTGTTATCTGTCTATATGTGCTGTTGTCTTTCTATGTGCCACTGTCCTTGTGTTTTCGGAAAAAACACGAAGGGTAACGAAATCGCTTGTGATGTCACTGTAGATGGTCTACGGCTGGAGCATTAGTTTTATCTAGCCAATGGTTGTTGATGGTGTCTTTGACACCATAGCAGTGACACGGCTATGTTAGCCATTCATAAAGTGTGTATATGTTGGTTGTGTGCATCTAAACTGCTATTTTTATCATTCATTAAATTCAGATTCTACTTATAGATGTAGACTGTTTTTCTGTACTGTGATATTCTAGCCTACATATTGAACAAAACATTGTTAGGTATCCCTTAATCATGGAAGAAATTAGTTTCCAGTTGCTACCGTCTACTAGATGATATTTGATATTTAGTCCTTTTCACCAAGGCATGCGTAAGTTTAGTTTTTGTGCGATGTGTAGTTGATATTTGTCTTCTCCTGCTATATGAGCAGGCTGGTCCTAGTGGCACGCCCTCGCATGCACGTGGACCTTTGACTTTTGCCGGTGCAACCTGGTAATTATCGTCGCAGTCTCCTGCGGAAGTTTCTGGGCCCTGGCCTTGGCGTCATGCGAGTGCGTGGTTGAAGGCTTGGTTTGGTGCATGTTACCTCGTCTGGATGGGCCTTCAGCCATGCGATGGCGCTACTGATGGTGGTGTCCGGCCTTGGCTACAAGCATAATGGTAAATTCCTAACTTTCCCAAGTCCCCCCTCTACCCACTTGCTCTGGGAGCCTTCGAACTATGGCCGTGTGTGCCTGGCCATCTTGCGGGGGCCGATCCCACGATTTTGACCTGTCATGCTTTTCATTACTGTTTTTACTTGTGTAATTGGATTGGAAGCATGCACCTTACTCGGCTAATGGGTAACTTGATGGCATGGTCATTGTGGGTCATCTACTGGATGCCTCTAGTTAGTTGCATCACATATTTTAAATTGATGCACCACCCCTTTTCGTAAATTTGTTGATGGCTTATTCTTGCAAGCACCAAAAATTGATAAGACACATATGTTATTCTGCTCTTCTCTATGTAGTTGCTCCTCTGCCGGTTTTTATGCAAGCTAACTCTTGTTGAACTATCAGTTAGCATTTGTAGAGAATTAAAACAATGATGTAATGTCATCTTTCATGATAAAATCTTGTGAAATTCAGAACATCCATACCTATCTATGGGATTTGAGACTTTAGTTGTCTAACTCATTTTAGGAGAATTATTACCATTTTGTGACCATTGTCCACTGCCACTACATATGTTTGGCTAATTATTAGTATAAGGAATTGCTTTTGGAACTGAACTTTTAACTTATTAGATAAAGCTATCACGTGTTCATCATTTGGTTTCAGCTTTGGAGTTCCATAAGCTTGATCGTACCAAAATAGGTGAGGTAAAATAGATGCTCACTAGTTAGACTTAACTATGTATAAGAGACACCCATTTTGCTATACGCAACCCATTTCGTCCATAATCTTAAAGTAAGCAGCATGATCTTTCAATTATCATGAGGCGGTATATACTCCAACATGCTAAAATGGCATGGATGATGTGTTTGACATCACTATATTGACTTGTGACATATATTGCATATGCTAGACAACTCCTGGTCAAACCTGTAGAAGTCTGCTATAGCACCCATACTTTAGTTTTTAATTCTCTATTTGATTTGTCCTTTACTTATGGGTTGAGGCCACTGGTTAATCATGTTCTCTCTCTCTTTCTCTCTCGCCAGACAATGATCTAGACCCGCAACCACCGGGAGTTTGATCTTGCAGAGGGCGAGAAGACCGATGGATGGATGGAGCTTGGTCGTAATTTGGTTGCTCCTGCTGAGTCTGATAGAGTTCTGGTGGTATGGAGTGCTGCCTGATGGGCTTTTGTTTTGTTGGGTGCATGTTGGTAGCTCCTTTTGTATTCAACACAAGGAAGGGCAGCTTGATGAGATGTGACCATTCAAACTTGCTAGGATGATGCTATGTAATGGGTTAAGATTCATAAATTGAATTTTGGAATGAGCAGGACAACTCCATTCTATGTTTCATAGCTTTTTGTACAGCCATTGTGCAGGCGATTCTAACCAATGTGTTATGCTGCCGAAATTTCTAGCGAAAAAGTGGCCACGACTTGTCAAAAACTAGGTGAGGAGCGCGTCCACGAGCGGGAAGGTGGCGGGCCCGGCGGGGAGGCGGAAGGTGTGGGAGTCCGGATGTCAGAGGGGGAGGAGCGCGGATAGGGCATGGCGGTCGGGGATGACGGCGGCCATGGAGGCGGCGACGGTGTCGGAGATGGCGGCGGAGCGGAGGATGAGCGCGAACCCGGGGTCGGAGAGGGCCGCAGTGACCCAGGCAGACCAGCGCGTGCAAGGTGAGAGGTGGCGGAAGGAGAGCGGTGGGACGGGTCGGGACAGGGAGGAGGGGCTGCCGGGCTGCAGGGTTGGGGCGTGTGGGGGGGTGATGGGGAGGAAGGAGGGGCCTTGGACGCCGCCATGGCGACGGTCGCAACCATCGGGTGCGGGCATCCTATGGCAGCATGTAAGGTTTCTTTTCGCTGCCGGCACCCCGGCGGCGGAGGTGTGAGGGGGGCGGGGAAATCTTGAGGTTCGCTCGGGGGTTTTGGCCCAACAAAACAACTCATGCATATTTCAAAACTTAATCCAAATTAGTCTACAAATAATTTTGCAGGAGAGACTTCCGATATACTGCATTCATCAGATATCACACGTAACGATAACTATAAGCACTAGAGCGACTCGAAGGTGCGCCGCGCCCCTCCATCACCGCAGCCGAGGCAAATCTTGTATAGTAAACAGTCGAGAAATCATTGTGCTAAGCCCTAAAGGACCAACGCTCTAGAACTTGCAAACGCCATTGATGAAGAGAAGCGTAAATCAAAAGGATCCAATCTGAAGACACAAAGAAACATATGAACGAAGGTCGGATCCACACAAATCCATCGAATAAACATCGACTGAATCTTGCGAGATCTGTCGTAAACACACCCCATACGCCCTCCGACGACGCGATATGCGCCATCAAGAAGAGGGCTAGGCGAGGAGTACCTTGTTCCATCTTTAGAGAGTCGTCACCGCCTCGCCTTTCTAGACAGAACACAAACCCTAATGGAACTATAAAAGAAAAACTAAAAAAAAGCCCTCCCACCGGTAAGGATCGGTATCCACTGCGCCTCATAACTCTAAGACCATAGGAGACGAGACAAAATCGGCGACAACGATGGCACCCCCGAGAAGCAGGAAAACCCTAGACACCTATGAGCCTTTCTTTCTTTTTCGCGAAGAAAATAGTCTCAAAGCTTAATTCGTGGATGTGTTTGTTCGGATATGATGAAGTGTTACTTATGATCAGATTATTCATTAAATTCAATTGAATCTTTTGAGGTTTTCATGATGTATAATTAAATAGCTTTGTACGATCTCCGATCTATCTATCTACTTTGGCCAAGTTTGATGGGCTTTTCTTCAAAGGGAGTTTTGCACTGTAGTGGGTTCTAATCTTGTGGTGCTTTATATTCGAGTGACAATAAGGGATATGACACATATCGTATTGTGTCCGCCAAGGATAAAACAACGATTTCTCATCATATTGATTGATGTTATATTGTCACCATTATGTTATCATGCTTATTGCAATGCTTGGTTTATTGTAAACTTAATACTTCGAGAGCATGCTGAATAGCGGTCTTTGGGTGGACTTTATTCCATGTTCATGGATCCGTCGTGGCCTCGTCTTTCTATGCAGGACACAGACTCTAATCAACCTAAAAAAGAGCTAAAAACATAGTAGGACCCCACCCGCCAGCAAGGGGTGAGATACACCGTGTCTCCGTGTCCCTAAGACCACCGGAGACGAGGCATATCGGCGGCTGGCTCCCACTGGAGTCAGAGAAATCCTAGTTTCATGGGAAGTCACGAGAGAGGCCAAGGGTATGATGCTCTTGACAGTAGCCGTTAGTCAATTTTCTTCTTCCTAATGAAAAGTCATAGCTAGACGCTACTGTTGTCAGTACTTGTTGGTCAATTCTCTTCTTATTGAAAAGTCAGAGCTCCAGCCGGTTGCTAAAAAAAATATGGACACAGAAATTTTGGTCAACTTGAGGGTTTTAACCTGGGGAATCATGCCTAGTAAATTGAAGAACTGCAGAGCGTGTCAGTAGTATGTATGTGACGCTGCACCCGAACTAGGTCCAGCGCTCCCTTCTCGTTGAGCTTGTTGCTCTGCTGGTGTTCCATGTAGTCCCTGTACTTGACCCCCCTGAACTCTAGGCCCAGGGGTGGCACGGCCAGCTCCGGCCCCGGCTCGACGACGGCGTCGAGGCACGGCCCGAGCAGGCTCACGCACGACATCCTCGCCTGCGCGCGGTCGACCAGTGCACGGTGGAGCACACCCTTGTACCTTCCATTGCTCACGATCTGCATATACACACGAACCAGCACAGCAGGTTCAGATTTTTCTTGTCGTCTATAGATATTAGATCACAAGAGACAAGAGTCGATCGGTTGGTCACCTCCAGCTGATCGCCGGCGATGACGAAGAATGAGCCGGGGAGGGGCTTTGCGAGGAGCCACCGGCCGTGGTGCTTGACCTGGAGGCCATCGACGCCATTCTGGAAGAGCAGGGTGAGGAGGCCGTGGTCGGAGTGAGCCGGCAGCCCGATCGCCCCGTCGTCGTCGTCCGAGTCAGCAGCGCACGGCGGGTAGTGGTTGCCGACGAGGATCTGGAAGCAGGACCCCAGGTCGAGGCGCTCAGCGATGCGGCCGACGTGGAGCCCCAGGCTCTCGGAGATGGCCGCCGTGAGCTCCAGCAGCAGGCCCCTCGTGCGCGCCGCGTACTCCGCGGCCACGCCCCGCAGGCTGTCGGGCTTGGCGGGGCAGTGGAGCTCAGGGTGCGCGAACATCTTCACGTAGTCCCGCCAGTACCTGGCGCCGTCGACGGCGGAGTTGAAGCCCGTGCCGACGCGCACGGGGTCCATGGGGCCGGCGTCCATGTGCTCCTGCTTCTGCTCTGGCGGTAGGCTGAACAGCTCACTGCACGCATCCATTAGCGCGCTCTGGAGAGCCTCGGGCACCCCATGGTTGGTCACCTTCATCATGGATTTGTCATTTTATCCAGACTTGAGGATCGATCTATGTACGTTTAGCGTTTGAGTAGTAATAGTATAATCGTACCATGAAGAAGCCCCAGTCTTGGCACGCCCGGCCGAGGTGCTGGACCGCCTGCGACCGTTCCCCAGCGTCGCCGTTGACGAGGACGGCCAAGTCGACGACGGGGATGGCGTCCTCACTGCACGTCCCGCTCGGTTGGCCAGGGGAGCTCGGAGGAGAGGCCATGTGCCGCGGAGGCGTAGCAGAGGAAAGATCTGTGGTGGTTTGCCGTGGCTTAATTTGCTGGCACACAGTCTGTACGTCGTCCATGCATGGTTCCGTGCTGGACATGCCAAGTTTTAGCTGGTTTTAATTGGCTCTTCTCCAGATATTTTCGAGTGAAGACAAGCACGTACAACTCTTTCCACGCCGAGATAGATAGCAATATAGCATACGGTACACGTTAATGTCATTGCGACATTGATGGTTCTGGACTTCCAGGGACTTGATGTCACATTCCTCAAAAGAAATTCATCTAGTATATATCTACGCGCACAGTGGCGGAGCTTTGTGGAGAGCAACCTGGGGCATTGCCCCCCCTAACCCATGAGAAAGTTAGCAAATACTCCCTCCGTTCGGAATTACTTGTCTCGGAAATGGATGTATCTAGAACTAGTCTCGAAAATGGATGTATCTAGAACTAAAATACATCTAGATACATCCATTTTGGCGACAAGTAATTCCGAACGGAGGGAGTATCCCCTAGTATTCAGCTCATATGTCGAGTTAAAATCAGCCTAATAGCATGTTTCTTGCCCCTCCAGCCCATTTGTCCCTCCATAAATTCGGCCCAAGCCCCTGCACGCGCACACTAGCTATGGCGAGTATCCAAACAACTGGAGTATATAGCCTGGCAACAGATTCTGAATAATTGCAAGGAATCAAACAGTACATCCACATTAATTTGGTGTCGATTTGGATCTCCTTCCGGTCCATAAAAGAGAAGCGAGGCTGCAAGCAAGCAGCTCATCCGAGATGAATAGGTCGTACGTACCATAGGATGCACTTCCACAACTTCCGCATGGTAGGCTTCAGAGGCATCGGGAGCTCCTGCATTACATTATGATAGTACCGTTCTGGCGAAGCCACTTCATGACTAATCCCTATACTCTAAAGACATGGTGATGTCCCGATTACAGACATGCAAAGACAATATGCCAATGGCTTCCTGGCATTAAGCACCAAAACGACTTGCATGTCAATAGAAGTTAGAAGCTCTTGCCTCAACAGTTGGATAGGCGACGAAATATGGAGCCAAAAGGTTCTGAGATGAAGTGGATCCTAGAGACATATGCTTGTATGATGTTTCTGACGATGATGGACCAACTAATTAAGGTAGAGTAAGAAATGTTATTTTAGGGACTCGTACGATGATTCCCAAGAGACATGTTCAGAATTTTCACTCGGTCAGTTGATGAATTGCTGAGGTAAGGATCCTAGTCACCCCCAAGAGGAACAATCATTAGCTCTGTTCCTCCTAATGTGTCTAGATTGTTTTTTTGTAAAAACTATGTAATCCTTTGCAAGTTACCTACTTTATTAGTAGTATCTCTTTGGCTATGTGATTTTTTTTAATTTGCAGGTGGTTTGGCTATGTGATTTTGATATTCATTTCAACGGCACACCGATATGGAGCATATGATGGTTGGCCGCATGTTCCTAGGGTATTTTGGGCATACGGTGCTTAACGTATCCCGCGCCATATGCGTCGTGCCCATATAGGTAGAGCCGAGCACATGGCTCGAGCCGATCCCCCTTCCGTCGCGCGAAAAAAGACCCACGACCTAGCGTTGATCATGCGGCCCATTCCAATGTCGCCCCGTCCGGCCGATCGCCGCCCTTCCCCGCCGATCGCCGCCTTTCCCGCGATCATGGCGCACGGGGTCCATCGGGCCGACATCCATGTGCACCTGCTTCTGCTCCGGCGGTAGGGTGAGCAGCTTCTTGCACGCGTCCATCATCGCCCTCCAGAGAGCCTCGGGCACCCCATGGTTGGTCACCTTCATCATGGGTTTATCCAGACTTGAGAATCGATCTATAGATGTTTAGCGTTTGGGTCGTACGTAAGTAATAGCAATCGTACCAGGAAGAAGCCCCAGTCTTGGCACGCCTGGCCGAGGTGCCGGACCGCCTGCGACCGTTCGCCGGTGTCGCCGTTGTGGAGGACGGCGAAAACGACGACGGGGATGCCGTCCTCACTGCACGGTCCGCTCGATTGGCCAGGGGAGCGAGGAGGAGAGGCCATGATTGTGCCGTGGAGGCATAGCAGAGGAAAGATCTGTGGCGGTCATGCGCAGGTGGTTGACGTGGCTTAATTTGCCGGTCCACTGTCTGTACGTCGTACAATGGTTCCGTGCTGGACATGCAAGTCCAGCTCGTTTGGCTCTTCCTCAAGATATTTTTCGGGTGCGATCATGTCTGGCTATCGGTTAGCGCCACTGTTCACGGCACTTGTGATGTGAGTGAAGACGAAAGCAAACGTACAGGTTATATTAATGTCATTGCGCCATTGATTGTTCTGGAGTTCCAGGAACTTGATGTCACCCTCCTTAAAGAAATTCATGCACTACGTAGTATATATCCATGCGCACACTATCTACGGTGAGTTTCAAAACAACTGAAGTAATTGCAAGGAATCAAATTGTGGATCCCAATTGATTTGATGTTGGTTTGGATCTCTTTTTAATCCATATAAGAGAAGCGAGGCCGGTGAAATATCTAGATGGCTGCACTGCAAGCAAGCGGCTCAGAGACGAATAGTTCGTATGATAGGATGCACTCCTATAACTTTGGCATGGTAGGCTTAAGAGGCATCGGGAGCTTAGGCATCACAATATCAAAGCAATATGGAACGTGAGAGACGCTTGTGTCTTCCGCCGTAAGAGTACACCATCGCCAATCCTTCGAAATGCAATCGTTGACGAGGCTAAGTTTTGGGTTACCACCGATGAAAAACAACTAGGGCTTATTGTATTGTGCGAGTAGTTGGCATGCCTTTCTTTTTTTTTTCATTGAGGGCTTTGTAACAATCCTTATTTAACGAATGAGGCAAATCTTTTACGTGCGTTTTGAAAAATAATAATATCAAAGCAATATTTTCACCCAGCCACTTCATGATTAATCCCTATACTCTATAGATATAGTGATGTACAGTATCAATTACAACATGTAAGGGTATCTTTAACAGCAACCCGCAAAAAATCTTCCGCATCCGTCCGCGGGCAGGAGGACCAGTCTGCGGACATGGATGCGGGAGGCAGCCATCCAACGCTAACCGCATATATTTCAAACTATTTTTCAACAAACCGAATGAAATTCATGCAAACACGGGCGGATTTCGTACGAACATTACAGATTTCATACAAACATGACGGATTTAACTACAATTAGAACAAAAAAAGACCCGCCCTAAACCTATCCTACGGCGGTGGCGCCCAGCGTCCAAACCCGTGTCGTCCTCCTTCTACCATCTTCATGAACACTGGCGATAAGACTGATAAAGTGAAGATACGGTCTTCGTGCGATGAAGTGAAGCCCGTACTGACGCAGACGGGGTCCATTGGGGCGGCGTCCATGTGCTCCTGGTTCTGCTCTGGCGGTAGGCTGAACAGCTCCTTGCAAGCGTCCATCATCGCGCTCTGGAGAGCCTCGGGCACCCCATGGTTGATCACCTTCATCATGGATCTTATATTTATTATCCAGACTTGAGAATCGATCTATACGTGTTTAGCGTTTGGGTCGTACGTACAATGAAGAAGCCCCAGTCTTGGCATGCCCGGCCGAGGTGCCGGATCGCCTGCGACCGTTCCCCGGCTTCGTCGTTGAGGAAGACAGCCTAGTCGATGATGGGGATGCCGTCCTCACTGCACGCTCCATTGGGTTGGCCAGGGGAGCTAGGAGGAGTGTAGAAGATTAAGCAACTCACGATATATTGATCGGGTGCAATACGCACGTATATATAAGTACAAAGAGTAGCCACGTCCTCAATTATACATGGAAGGAGGAGGGCTTGTTGTACAAGAAATACACATATGTATCTACATC
>NC_057807.1:59470801-59486792 GCF_018294505.1 Triticum aestivum
AATTGTTGGGACGTAGGGACATGGAGCACGCGCACATGACCAAGAGCTACCTGTTCCCGAACAAAATGGATATCAATCGCAATGTGCTTGGTGCATCGATGATGAACTGGGTTGGTGGAGAGGTAGACCGCAGAAACATTGTCACAGTAGACAATTGTGGCCTTGTCAACCGGAGACAAGAGCTCATGCAGAAGCTGATGAAGCCAGGAACACTCGGTGACGACGTTGGCAACGGCGCGGTACTCCGCTTCTGCACTGGAGCGGGAAACAACGGGCTGCCGCTTGGACGACCATGAGATGAGTGATGGTCCAAGATAGACGCAATAACCAGAGGTCGAGCGGCGCATGCAGTAGTCGTCGACGGAGGAGTTGTTTTGGTGACACCCGAAAAACTCCTGCTGTAGAAAGACGATCCGTTGGAGCTTGTTGTCGGTGAAGAGGCCAACGATCTTGTTCCACACCGTGCATGCATCGTCCTTGTCGCAAACGATGGTGTGGAAGATGTCCTTGGACACTGTGAGGAAGAGCCACCAGATGATGGTGGCATCGATCGCCAGCCAGTCGGCGTCGTGGTTCAGGACGAAGAGGTTGGCGGTGCCGTCGATGTGATCCTGCAGGTTGTACTCACGAAAGAGAAGATTGAAATATGTCTTCCAGGCATAAAAGTTCGCCTCTTTATGGGAGAGGATGACCGGAACGCGACGTTCGATGGGAACATCGCGGATGTAGGCAGGGTCGGGCAGGGTGGCAGCGGAGGAGCCGGCGGAGGAGTCGAAGGGATTCGGCGGACAGACGGCCGGAGGAGTGGAGGCGGCAGAGCGGTGGGAGAGATCAGAACCGGACATAGCTGCTGGTTCGGTTTCGGCTGGGTAGGGTTAGGGTTTCGGCGGCAAGCGGCGGGTGGAAGCAGCGGGGCAAGGGCGATCGCGAGTGCGTGCGAGCGCGTTCGGGGTGAGACAAAAGCAGCGGGCAGGCGAGCGGATTGGCGAGGCGTACGAGGCGAGCGGAAGCAGTGGGATCGGGAGGCGAGGCTAGCTACGACGGCGGCGAATAATCTACGACGCGGGCGTAGCGAAGGGTCTAGCGGCGGCGGCTCGGAAGCAACGGCGACGCAGCTAGGGCAGGAATCGGGGTAGGCTGATACAATGTAGAAGATTAAGCAACTCACGATATGTTGATCGGGTGCAATACACACGTATATATAAGTACAAAGGGTAATCACGTCCTCAACTATACATGAAAGAAGGAGGGCCTGTTGTACAAAAAATACACATATGTATCTACATCTCAACAAGGAGAGGCCATGATTGTGCAGTGGAGGCATGGCAGAGTGGAGATCTGTGGCGGTCATGCAGGTGGCTGCCGTGGCTGTGTTTGGCCGAGCTTTTACAGCCAACTTCTGGCTTTTCACAGCTACTCCCTCCGTTTCAAAATAGATGACTCAACTTTGTACTAACTTTATATTAAAGCTAGTACAAAGTTGAGTCATCTATTTTGGAACGGAGGGAGTATAAGCTAACCAAACGGGAAAAATGAGAAGCAGAAGTTGTAAAAGTTGTAGCTTCTTCGTGGTGCAATTCTCGCAGCGGGTGAACCCCAACTTCAGACATGCGTTTTTAGCTGTCCCCTGAAAGTTGCATGCTATTTACCCATCACTGCCACTCCCAAGTGAATACCGGTTCGATCTCTGTCTCACGGACGAAGAAAACGCACGGAGAGCCGCCTGACGCACGAAGGAGCCACCGCACCTCGTGCTAGGGTTGGTCACCGCCGCCCGCTCCAGCAAGCCGCCGCCGCCCGCATCGCTGTACTGGACGGCCGCCGGCGCTGGCGCACCGTCCCTCCTTCCTCCCCCCCTTTCTTCTCCCTCCTCCTCCTACAAAAGATTTATCGAATTGTATTGCATAGTACTTGTTGTACTGTGGTTATTTTAATTTTTAAGAGCACGTTGAATATTGATGATTTCTTTATGTGTACTTGCTGCATACCGGTACTGTCCACTATATGTGAATGTTCAGATTTGTTAAAGCGCCTTCTCTTGTTAACTATAATGGTCTTTGTTTTAGTTTATTTTCGGCCAAAAACTGATGCCAAAGGTGCAGAAGAGAGAGGACGATTGCTGCTTGTGCTGAACGTATAGCAGAAAGCATCAGCTGTCGTTGCTTCAGAAAAGCATGCACTTTACTAGCTTATCCTGTACTAATGGGAAGTATTATCGAGGCATGCAAAGCCCGGTCGGTGCGGGCGGCGGCGGGGCTTGCTCCTCTTCACGATCGAGACACGTAGCGTGGGACGGTGGTTGGGTGATGGCATGGTGCTGATCCAGGGCGCGAAGGCGACCTTGGGGCATCATTCTTGGAGATGTGCATTGGCTCGGGGACCAATGGACGGTTTCAGCGGTGGAGTCTCGGCGGCGTGGTGCACCAGGGTCTCGACGGCAGATGCGTGTTGATGGACGTGCGTAGAGAGGGGCATTACAAACAATTCACAACCAAATATACTGTTTCACCGTTGTTTTAACCAAACAGCCTCCAACTTCTTCACATTAGCTTTTTCACAGCAACTTTTCCACAACAGCTTTTTCACAGCAGCTTTTCCAGAATCTGCAGCTCAACCAAACACAGATTGTCCACCGCCTGTCGTCTGCGGTCATGTCTATCGCAACTATTCACGGCACATGTGAGTGAAGGCGATCACGTACAAAGCCTCTTTTTTTCGACGTCAAGATATAGAAAGCAATATCGAATGTGTACACGTTAATGTCATTGCTCCATTGATTGTTCTGAACATCCAGGGACTTGATGTCACCCTCCTTAAACAAATTCGTCTAGTACTATATATCCATGTCCATACAACTGGAGTACCCTGACTACAGATTCTGAATAATTGCAAAGGAATCAAATAGTACATCCACATTAATTTGGTGTCGATTTGGATCTCTTTCCAGTCCATATAAGAGAAGCGAGGCTGCAAGCAAGCAGCTCATCCGAGATGAATAGATCGGATGTACCATATGATGCACTTCCATAACTTCCGCATGGTAGGCTTCAGAGGCACCGGGAGCTCCTGCATTACATTATGACAGTACTGTTATGGCGAAGCCACTTCATGACTGACCCCTATACTCTAAAGTCATGGTGATGTACCGATTACAGACATGCAAGACAATATGCCAATGGCTATCAAGCTCTTCCTGGCATTAAGCACCAAAACGACATGCACGGCAATGTGAATTAGAAGCTCTTGCCTCAACAGTTGGATAGGCGATGAAATATGGAGCCAAAAGGTTCTGAGATGAAGTGGCTCCTAGAGACATATGCTTATATGATGTTTCTGACGATGATGGACCGACTGAGGTAGACTAAGAAATGTTATTTCAGGGACACATATGTACAGATGGTTCCCGAGAGACATGTTCAGAATTTTCACTGTATCAGTTGATGAATTATCGAGATAGAGCTCCTGGTCACCCCCCAAGAGGAACAACCATTAACCCTGTTCCTCCCGACGTGTCTAGACTGTTGTTTTTTATACAAATTTTGATATTCACTTTGACGGCACACCGATAATTAAGGAGCATATGATGGTTGGCCATACAAGTCCAATTTTGTTAATTACGAGATTCAGGCATCATAAGTTTGTAACACTCGTGTGTTCCTAATTTCATGTAACCTGCCACTTTCGCTTTTGGCATCAGACAACAACTCCATTTCGCATATTATAGTTGCTCCTATATCATTTTCTTATGACGTCAGAAGTGATTTATTTTTTATTAAAAACAGAAGTTTATATGTATAAGAATTAAGGAGGGATTCCATAGAATTGAGGTGAAACCTAAAACCCTCACAAAGGAGAATCGCTACTCGTTTAGCAGATCACACTTTTTCCTAAGTAATGGAGCAAAAGCAATCGGACGCTCTGCGAAGTTGTGACTATATATTATGATGACACGGAAGCTAAATTTTTTTCTTTCCTATTTTATAAACAAACATACTAGACCCATTTTAAATAGCAGGTGAACGAACATGCATTGGTAGGTGCACACTAAAGTATGCGGCATGCCGGTGACGGAGCCACTTCATGTCATCGGTGATTTGTTAGCATGGTATAAAGAAGTTCCGCACCACACATAACTTGTTTTTGTCCATCCATATTTTACGTGTGTAAGTCAATTGCTAGTGTGTGTGATAAACTTAAACGAGATATTTGTGCTTCAAAACAGTAGATTAATATATCTCCACTATGCTGGAGAAGTTTATCACATTTTTATATGATTTAGAAACACACACACATATGTTAAGCGAAGTGGTTTATTTAGTGCTCTCTCCATTCTGTAATATAGTGTTAATTGATTATCGTGAAAGTCAAACTTCACAAATCTTGACCAAATTTATAGAGAAAGTTATCCATATCAGACAAGTTGGCACCACCCAACTTCCACAACCATGAACTTGACAGCTGTGTGTGCATGCCGTGCGTGCAAAGGGTCTGTGAGGCCAGTTGGTGCTCTCGGCTCATTGTGAGGTGTTGGTGCAACGTCAGAGTACATCATCAACCTTGTAGGCATAGCGACAGAGATCTTCAGGAAGATGGTTTTGGATTGATCCATCTATTTATTTTTGTTAGCCTCTACTTTATAATTTAATATAGATGGTTGTGTGCATTCTTGAATGGCGGGGGTTTACAACCTCCTTTTCAAAATACAAAAAATATCAGACAAGGTGGTGTCAGACCACTTCCACAGCCACGAACTGACAGAGTTGAAGAAGACTCAGCCTCCAACATTCTCTAGTTCCGTGGAACCCACGGACGTTTTGAGATCACTCAATATTATCCGTGCAAGACGATATATAATGTTATGGCCGTAATATTTCAACTTATGAACTGTGTGTAGTAGTATTGTGTAGGCTAATGCAATGGGTTGACCGTAGATTCAAATACTTTGTGTCCGGATCATCACCCAAGCCTTGATTGGTATGCATCCCCCTTACTCGACCTCCCAATCTCTATGCGTAGAAATATAGCTTCTCTTCTACTCAAGCCATAGTTGGTGATGCCTTATCCATGATTGTCTTCTCGAATTGAAGACGGTCCATTGTCCTCCCGAAAAACCTTATCTCTCTCTCTCTCTCTCTCTCTCTCTCTCTCTCTCTCTCTCTCTAAAAAAGACTTATAGTGATGCAATGGTGATTAGGGCGTTTTGAAGGCCGAGCTCCATGGAGGCCGATTTTTTTTAAAAAAAAATCAAAATTCAAATGTTTCAATTTTAACAAATTCTGAGAAAATATACATGTATACAAGGATGTAATGCACGCGCGCACATGTGTGTGTAATTCACATGAAATACCTTGAAAAATGAGCTGCACAAAAAATAATCATGGACTTTGAGAATGAACGGTGCATGTGCTTGAAAGCGATAGATTTTCTATATTTCTTTTGTGTAGTCTCATTATAAAGTATTTTACCATGACAGATTACACACTTATGTTATGTCTCTGGGTATATGTGTATTTTCTTTAAAAAATGAAATGTAAAAATATGATTTTTTTTTTAATTGCGCCTTGGCGAAGCTGGTCCTCAATTTGGCATTTTCGTGGAATAGTGGCGACTTTTCAACGTGGAAAAATGGTAGAATGCCAACAGTCCAAGTCCACACCACGCCTCCAAAGCATTATTAGCCGTCCAAGTCACCAATTTTCCGCAGCATAGGTTGTTTTCATCACGAGCTGCACAAGATTACAAAAAGAACTGCCAGCTGCTCTCGTTTTGATTGATTTTATTCGATGACTAACTTTTGAGAACTGTTGCAGACGAAAGCATGCCGACGTACGCCGAAGACCTCGCAGAAGATTCGCCAGAGACGTGACTATAAATATTGGGATTCACTTTGTGTCTCGCTCCATCTACCCCGCAGCCAACCAAGTTCACTTCCCCTCAACATGCCGTCCAGAACCATGTTGGTCGTGTGTGTTATCACGGCCATGCTTCTCCTCGTCTCACGTGATGTTGCAGGTGCCAGACGAGTGCATGCTCAAAACGAAGGTGCGTACATGTGTGATTTAGATGGTCCTTCTGAAAAATCTATGTCCCAGCTCGTTTTCATCGAGCCTTCCCCCCGTTTGGAGTATAGCCAAGTGGTAAGGCATCGGTTTTTGGTACCGGCATGCAAAGGTTCAAATCCTTTTACTCCAGAGCATACTTATTCTAGAAAATAGAAAAAGATAAAGAAAGTCTCATCCCTACCCTAATAAATAAATGAAAGTAGATTTACATTATTTTTGTATTTCTAGGGGGAATGTTGAGGCAAACTCGATGCATCGTCGAATACTTTCTCTATTCAATATTATAAGATGTTTTAACTTTCTTAAAATTGAACGTATGTTGTCACATTTTAGTAATGTTCACTCATTTCAGTCCGTATGTAGTTTATGTTAAAATATTCAAAACATCTCATTAATGCGAACTTAGGGAATATTATTCATGTTCGATCCACGCTGTGCCAGTCTGGCTCAGCCAATTTAAATGGTTTCTATGTTCTCCCTATTTTCAATTATAAGTATGAAAATCTTAATTAATGTGAGAACAATTTCTAACCTCGTAAAGAGACAAGATCCATAGAATTTATTACTCAGATCCGTATTAATTGACACTGATTTAGTATAAAGTTGTACTCGTTTTAGTGCTAACCAGCTATGCTTCCATGTGAAAAATATGTAGATGGCGATGCCAGAAAGGCGGTGAAGAAGGCCAATCAGGCGAAAACGATCGGTGGCTATGTGACTGTCAAAGAAGGATCACCATATACCGTCGACCCTAATCATCCTACAGCCCCATGTTATGGCCCTCCTTGTAAAAAATAGTTATGCATTTGACGCCATTGTGAACTGGTTATGTTGCTTCTATGTACTACTAGTAATTATGCACATCCTACACACCAAACCTATCAACCATTATATATGATGAAAAACATAGCCGATCATATATGTTACCTCTCTGGTACTATCTGTATGGAAGGTCATTGTATACATAGCGCACTAGCTGAAGATTATCATACAACCTTTGCTATCAGTGAAATAATGCTCTTGGAGTATAAGTTTGTCTAAAAATGGGACACATATCTCACCATGTTACTTATGTGAGCAAGAGGTGGACACTGTCGATCACATTCTGCTTCGATGCACCTTTGCGAGACAGGTTAGGGTGGCAGTTTTGCCCATGGGTATGGGTACCCGCAGGTACCCTGCCCGAAAATAGTGGGTATGGGTGAGACTTTCTACCACTTCATACCCATGCGTATGGGTATCCATACCCACAAAATGCATGGTAGGGTATGGATATGAAATTACACCCATGGGTAATTCAATGGATACTCAGAAAATAAATAAATAAATAAAACTCTATAATATGTAGATAAATAATTATCTTAAGTTCTTAACTAGCCGATGGACCACTAATTAAGACCTTTAATTGTGAGTCAGTTGTCATTGTGAATTTTTGATGTAAGTGCAAACCTGATTGTTATGGATGGGTACCTAAATTAAGACCCTTTTCTCATCTTACTTTTGTCATGTCAACACTATATATTGTACCCACCGGATATCCATTGGGTATAGGATACCCGATGGGTATGGGCATGAGTACCAATTTGTACCCATGGATATAGAAGTGGGTGGGTATAGAAAAAAAATTAGGTATGGGTTTGGGTAGAAAAGGGTCGTACCCGCCCATACCCTACACATTGTCATCCCTAAGACATGTATTGTTCCGATGCTTCTTGCGGCTGAGGATTGACCAAACATTGATCCCGTCCAATGAGGCCAACATGGAGGGATGGTGGTGCATAACTTTCTGCATACTATAAAGCTAAGGTACGTTTTTGACGTACTCTCGGAAAAAAAATGAATCGAGTATGAAATGTCCGGGTGCACAAGTAAAATTTGAGGTGTGCCTGGTCACAGCCCGCGGACGGGCGCGTCCGCGGGCGTTTAAGGGGCCGGATTTGCCGTATGTGGATGTAGATGCTCTTATATGAACTGGAAAGATATCGAAATCGACATCAAATTAATGTGGATGTACTGTTTGATTCCTTGCAATTATTCAGAATCTGTTGTCAGGCTATGCTCCAGTTGTTTCGAAACTCGCCATAGCTAGTGTGCGCGTGGATATATACTATGGGCCTGTTTGGTTTCAAATAAGTTACCAACTTATAAGTCGAAAAGTGAAAAAAGTAACTTATTTTGCCAAACAGACCCAACTTATAAGTCACCCCAACTTATAAGTCATAAGTTGCTGATGAAGTCATGTACCTAGGGTAGGATCATGAACCTATCTAGGATACCCTACCCAAGGACATCCTTAGAATAAGCTACCTTCCAGTCGACCAAGAGGGACTTCACTCGACGAACTCAAGGAGACTCGACGATGAAGATAGCCACTCGACCATGAAGCTAACCACTCGACGGCCAGAAGACCTAAAGTCACTCAGCACGTAACGGTCTGTCATTAAGTAGCTTCAATAGTCTTCATGGCGCTTTATAAGGGCGTTACCAGTAACCCCCTGTCTTAATGTACTTTAAACCCTGCATAACTGAGGGCCGGAGGGGTCTGGCGAACTCTATGTAAGCCACCCCCCTCCTCAGTGTAAAGGGTTCGCACCCCTGTAACTCATACACACAGAAACCAGTCGACCGCCTCCGGGCTCCGAGACGTAGGGCTGTTACTTCCTCCGAGAAGGGCCTGAACTCGTAAATCCCTTGCGTATACAACTACTCCATAGCCAGGATCTTGCCTCTCCATACCTACCCCCCATTCTACTATCAGACTTAGAACCACGACAGTTGGCGCCCACCGTGGGGCAGGTGTCTTAGCGACTTTTTGGAGAAGTTGCAATTTGTCCGATTGCCTTCATCATGGTTTCTGGCGGAGCTCTGGTCGAGGGCCGCGAGATCCGTCTTGGTGTACTCGCTTTCATCGCCGACGACTCCGCTTGGCTCCAGGAGGCGCCACTCGACATCGACGCACTCCCCGTCCGCGGGGCGACGCACTTTCGGGCGTGTGTCCGTGGCGTCCTTCTGCGGCAGCCGTCGACCCCATACCGGTCGACTCCTGTGCCGTCCTCCCTCCCTGTCTCCCGCCAGCGCAAGCGCTCCGGTCGGTCGAGGCTTCAGCGATGGGTGAGACACGCAGTGGCTCGCCAATCGGCCACCACCCAAGTCGCGGCAATTGAGCCCGACGAGTCTCTCAACGGCCTGTTCGATCTGTCGACTGGCTCCGTAGAGACTGCATCCGAGTGCGACAGCAGTGATCCAGCGGCGGAGGTCCTGATGGTCAACGGGCCTCATAGCCCTCTCGGTTTCCCCCGCATCGACGGGATGGACGATGGAGGCGACCCCGCTCGGGCGCACGAAGAATATCAGCCCGAGCCACTCACTTCTCAGCAAAGAGAAGATCTTCGCCGCCGGAACATGGATGCCCTGCATACTCCCATCGCAGGAGAAACTCCTGAGGCTCGTGCCTTGGAAGAGGCGCGTTTGGCCAACTTGGCTGAACGCACTTGACTGGAGAACCTCCAACGAGCACTCGACGAGCGTGCGCGTCAACGAGTACCTGACTCCAGCCGACGTCAGCTCTTTCCGCAACCGACTCAGGTATATCGAATCCCATTCAGAATTTGGCAGCTGCAGCCCGTATAGCGGAGTCAATTCAGCCCTCTCAGTCGGAGGCTGGAAGAGGCTTGATGCAGATCAGGGATTTGCTCCGGGCGGCAGGAGATCAGAATTCAGTTGTGTCACAGTCGCGCAACAGGATTCATAGTCGATCCGTCGCTGTGAATACTGTTCAGTCGGCTCACAGCCCAAGGTCACCTCCGAGGCGCGTGGGACGACCACTATGATGACCGATTTGATCGAGATGATAGGCGTCGAGTACCCAATCCTCCCCCGAGAAGTGGGTCTAACGCCCATCGGCAGCAAGATGACAGGCACCAGCTCAGTGTTGGGCGGAGAGCTCCGGTCGACCCCAGAGAATCAGGCTTTGACGCGAGATCCATCATCGTGCAAGGTTTGGTCGATCGGAACAGAGCTCATAGAGGTGGCCATGACAGGGATGTGCCTACTAGCAGCCGAGTCCATGTTTCAGGTCCAGAATGCTTTAGCAGAGCCATCAGAGCCGCAGTGATACCCCCCAACTTCAGGTTGGCGACTGGGGTAAGTAAGTTCACCGGAGAGTCCAAGCCTGAAACTTGGCTTGAAGACTACCGAGTGGTGGTACAGATTAGTGGTGGTAATGATGAGGTGGCCATGAAGCATTTTCCACTCATGCTAGAGGGTTCGGCCAGGGCGTGGTTGAATCAGTTAGCTCCTAGCAGCATTTACACCTGGGAAGGTCTTTCCCGAGTGTTCGTCAGGACGTTCGAGGGAACTTGCAAGTGACCGACCGGATTGACGGAGCTGCAAGTCTGCGTACAAAATTCGAGTGAGACATTGAGAGATTACATCCAGAGTTGGATCACTTTGCATCATACCGTGGAGAATGTGTCGGACCATCAAGCGGTCTGCGCCTTCAAGGATGGTGTCAAGAACAGAGAGTTGAGCCTGAAGTTTGGTCGAACCGGAGATATGACCCTGAGTCGAATGATGGAGATTGCCACCAAATACGCTAACGGTGAAGAAGAGGACAGGCTCCGGAGTGGCAAGTATAAGCCGAGTCAATCGGAAAAAGGAAACTCCAGTCGGAAGCAGAAGCGGAAGGCCGAGCCAGCTGCTCCTGGAGAGGCTCTGGCCGTGACTCAGGGCAAATTCAAAGGGAAGCCCAAAGGATCTTGGAACCCCAAGAAGGTAAAGGATAAAGAAGGAAATGACGTGATGGATCTACCGTGTCACATCCACACGAAGAAAGACGAAGAGGGTAACTTCATCTACCCGAAACATACCACTCGCCAGTGTTGGCTCTTAATCCAGCAGTTTCAAGGAAAACAGCCCAAGGACAAAGAGAAGGAGCCGGACAAGGCCGAGGACAAGGAGGACAGTGATGGAGGGTACCCTCATGTCAATTCCACCCTGATGATTTTTGCTGATGTAGAGAGCAAAAATCGACTGAAAGTGATCAACTGAGAGGTAAATATGGTCGCCCCGGCGACACCAAGCTATCTGAAATGGTCGCAAACTCCCATTACGTTCGACCAGTCCGATCACCCTACTCACATTGCCACCCCTGGGAGGCAAGCGCTGGTGGTTGACCCAGTCGTCGAAGGCACTCGACTGACGAAGGTATTGATGGATGGCGGCAGTGGGTTGAATATACTGTATGCAGAGACGCTCAAGGGAATGGGCATTCCGATGTCCAGGCTCAGCTCCAGCAACATGAGTTTTCACAGAGTCATTCCTGGAAAGAAGCCTGACTCACTCGGTCAAATAGCTCTGGATGTAGTGTTCGGTGACTCGAAGCATTTCCGCAAAGAGAAGCTGACATTTGAAGTCGTGGATTTCCAGAGCGCTTACCACGCTATTTTGGGAAGACCAGCCTATGCCCGCTTCATGGCTCGACCATGTTATGTGTACCGCAAATTAAAGATGCCTGGCCCCAAAGGAGTGATCACTATCACTGGCAGCCGGAAGAAGGCAGAAGAGTGTTTCCAGAAAGGCTCGAAGATTGCGGATGCCTAGATAATAGTGGTAGAGCTGGAAGGATACAAGAAAAATGCAGGTCCGAGTGATTTGCTGCGGGCCGAGAAGCCCGCCACAGAGTCAGCGTTCTAGTCGTCAGGGGAGACGAAGCCAGTTCATATCCACCCAACTGACCCCAACGCAGCTCCGACCCATATTTCCACAACAATCGACTCTAAATAGGAAGAAGCGCTCATCCAGTTCCTCCGTGAGAACTGGGACATCTTTGCATGGAAGCCAGCTGACATGCCGGGTGTTCCCAGGGGGCTGCCTGAGCATCGCCTTAGAGTCGACTCAAAAGCAAAACCTGTTAAAGAACATCTTCGATGGTCCGCCATTCAGAAGAAAAAAGCCATTGGTGAGGAGGTGGCTCGACTCCTTGCAGCAGAGTTTATCCGAGAAATGTACCACTCCGAGTGGCTCGCCAATGTCGTCATAGTTCCCAAGAAGGACAACTCACTTAGCATGTGCATTGATTTCAAACATATCAATCGGGCCTTCCCAAAAGATCATTTTCCTCTCCCTCGCATCGACCAAATTGTCGACTCGACTGCGGGATGCGAGAGATTGTCTTTTTTAGACGCCTATTCCGGGTATCATCAGATCCGTCTGTATGGACCTGACGAAATCAAAACAGCTTTCATCACCTCATTCGGGTGCTTCTGCTATATCACCATGCCATTCGGTCTTGAGAATGCCGGAGCCACGTTCATGAGAATGATTCAAAAGTGTTTACTCACTCAAATCAGTCGGAATGTGGAAGCGTACATGGATGATATCGTGGTCAAGTCACGAAAGGGTTCCGACCTGTTGACTGACCTAGCTGAAACATTTGCCAATCTCAGGAGATACAATATCAAGCTTAATCCATCAAAGTGCACATTCGGAGTGCCTGGCGGAAAGTTACTCGGTTTTCTCGTTTCAGAACGAGGAATCGATGCTAACCCAGAAAAAGTTGGCACCATACTCCGAATGAAACGCCCTGTGCGTTTGCACGATGTCCAGAAGCTTACTGGATGCTTGGGCGTGTTAAGTCGATTCATCTCTCGCCTCGGTGAAAAGGCGTTGCCTCTTTACCTACTGATGAAGAAGGCAGACAAGTTCGAGTGGACTCCAGAAGCTGATGCAGCATTTGCCGAGCTAAAAGCTCTGCTCTCCACCCAGTCGGTGCTTGCTGCTCTAATCAGCAAAGAGCCTCTGTTGCTTTACATTGCAGCCACAGGACAGGTCATCAGTACAGTACTTACGGTCGAGCGGGAAGAGGAAGGTAAAACCTTCAAAGTTCAGTGCCCAGTGTATTATCTCTCTGAAGTTTTGACTCCATGGAAGCAAAGATATCCTCATTATCAGAAGCTCGTATATGGGATCTACATGACCATGAAGAAGGTTGCTCATTATTTCTCTGATCATGACATTACAGTCGTCAGCAACGCACCATTGTCAGAGATTCTGCATAACAGAGATGCAACTGGTCAAGTGGCTAAATGGGCAATTGAACTCCTTCCCCTTGATATCAAATTTGAGGCAAAGAAAGCCATTAAGTCCCAGGCTATAGCAGATTTCCTTGCCGAGTGGATTGAACAATAGCAGCCGACTCAAGTTCACTCGGAGCATTGGACCATGTTCTTTGATGGCTCTAAGATGTTAAATGGTTCTGGTGCTGGGGTAGTTTTGGTTTCTCCCCGAGGAGATAAGCTCAGATATGTGCTCCAGATCCACTTTGATTCCTCCAACAATGAAGCAGAATATGAAGCACTTTTGTATGGGTTGCGCATGGCGATTTCACTCGGCGTCCGTCGCCTTATGGTTTATGGCGACTCAGATTTGGTGGTCAATCAGGTGATGAAGGAGTGGGACGTTAGAAGCCCAGCCATGACTGGATACTGCAATGCAGTGAGGAAGCTCGAAAAGAAATTCGAAGGGTTAGAGCTCCACCATATACCCCGACTGAAAAATCAAGCGGCTGATGATTTGGCGAAGATAGGATCCAAGAGAGAAGCCATCCCCAGTGATGTGTTCTTGGAGCATATCCATACTCCATCAGTCATAGAAGATCCTTTTACCGACGAAGCCCCGCAACCTAAGAGTGTTACATATCTGACTGAGGTTGAAGTTCCAGCAGTGGTCGACCTGATCATGGAAGCTTTGGTGATCACTCCCGATTGGACAGTACCGTATATCGCGTATATCTTGAGGAAAGAGCTCCCGGAGGACGAAGAAGAGGCTCGACAGATCGTCCGCCAATCTAAAGCCTTTACTGTGATAAGGGGGCAGCTGTACAAAGAAAGCGCGACTGGAGTTGGTCAGAAATGCATAACGCCGGAGGAAGGTCGAATAATCCTTGATGACATCCACTCGGGGACCTGTGGCCATCATGCGTCTTCCCGGACCATTGTGGCCAAAGCATACCGAGCCGGATTTTATTGGCCAAGAGCGAATGAGATGGCAAAGGAGATAGTCGACAAGTGTGAGGGATGTCAATTTTACTCCAATATGTCACACAAGCCCGCCTCAGCTTTAAAGACCATACCACTTGTTTGGCCCTTTGCAGTATGGGGGTTGGATATGGTTGGCCCTTTGAGAACAGGCAGAAGCGGTTTCACCCATTTGCTGGTAGCAGTCGACAAGTTCACCAAGTGGATTGAGGCCAAACCCATCAAGAACCTCGATGCCGGTACTGCTGTCAGCTTTATCAGAGAATTAATATTCAGATATGGAGTCCCGCACAGCATCATCACTGACAACGGGTCAAACTTCGATTCCAAAGAATTCAGAGCTTTCTGCACGTCTCAAGGCACACGAGTCGACTATGCTTCAGTTGCCCATCCACAGTCGAATGGACAGGCAGAACGAGCCAACGGCTTGATTCTCAAAGGGTTGAAACCCTGTTTGATGCGTGATCTCAAGCATGCGGCTGGTGCATGGGTCGACAAACTTCCCTCGGTGCTTTGGGGGTTAAGGACCACGCCCAACCGGTCGACTGGAAGAACTCCGTTCTTCTTGGTCTACGGAGCTGAAGCAGTCTTGCCGAGTGACCTTCTCCACAATGCTCCTCGGGTCGAGCTCTACACCGAAGCTGAAGCAGAACAAGCACGGCAGGATGCAGTCGACCTTTTAGAGGAAGAAAGGGAGATGGCCCTGATCCGACCGACCATTTATCAACAAGACTTGCGTCGCTTCCACGCCAAAAACGTGAAGAGTCGAGCCTTCCAGGAAGGAGATTTGGTTCTCCGAGTGGATCAGAAGAAACCACACAAGCTTGCTCCTTCTTGGGAAGGTCCCTTCATCGTCACCAAGGTTCTCCACAATGGAGCATACCGTCTCTACAATGTCGAGCATCAGATCGACGAGCCCCGAGCTTGGAACGCGGAGCTTCTCCGCCCCTTTTACACTTAAGTATTCACTCGGATGAGTTGTAATAAAAGTAATTCTGTAGTTTATTTATCAAAGACAAGAGCTTTATGATTTTCCCAGTAATTTTTCTTACTTTCCTCCACATAAAGCAATCCCCCACTGGGTGGCTTGGTTGCGAATCTGATTCGCCTAAGTCTATAAAAAAATCCTAACCGAGTGGTGAGCCAGCCTCCCACTCGAAGGCTTAGCTGCGAAATCTGTTTCGCCTAAGTTAAACAAAATCCTACCGAGTGGTAAGCCAGCCTTCCACCCGGAGGCTTAGCTGCAGTCCAACTACTCGCCTAAGTTTTTGAAAATCCTACCGAGTGGTAAGTCAGCCTTCCACTCGGAGGCTTAGCTGCAGTCCAAGTACTAGCCTAAGTTTTTGAAAATCCTACCGAGTGGTAAGTCAGCCTTCCACTCGAAGGCTTAGCGGCAGTCCAAGTACTCGCCTAAGTTTTTTGAAAATCCTACCGAGTGGAAAGCCAGCCTTCCACTCGGAGGCTTAGCTGCAGTCCAAGTACTCGCCTAAGTTAAACAAAATCCTACCGAGTGGTAAGCCATCCTTCCATTCGGAGGCTTAGCTGCAGCATTACGCTCGCCTAAGTTCAAATACAACGTGCGCTCTACAAGGAGGACGATGTGCATGTCGACTGCTACCCTCTCCTTCCAAGCTACGCCACAGATACAACGTGCGCTCTGCAAGGAGGACGAGGTGCAGGTCGACTGCTAGCCTCTCCTTCCGAGCTACGCCACAAATACAACGTGCGCTCTGCAAGGAGGACGAGGTGCAGGTCGACTGCTACCTCCTTCTCCAGAGGTACGCCTTGAAAATCCTACCTAGTGAAGAGCAGACCTCCCACTCGGGGGCTTAGTTGCAGCCCAGTGCTCGCCTAAGTTTTTGAAAATCCTACCGAGTGAAGAGCAGACCTCCC
>NC_057807.1:59487256-59500971 GCF_018294505.1 Triticum aestivum
CTAAGTTTTTGAAAATCCTACTGAGTGGAGAGCACACCACCCACTCGGGGGCTTAGCTGCAGCCCAGTGCTCGCCTAAGTTTTTGAAAATCCTACCGAGTGGAGAGCAGACCTCCCACTCGGGGGCTTAGCTGCAGCCCAGTGCTCGCCTAAGTGTATCGGGGAACAAGTCGATTGCAATGAGCGCCTCGCTTTAGCCTGCAAAAGACACCTCAAACCAAATGCAAACATATCAACGTCGAATCCAAGTTCGGATAACACCTAACGGAACCGAAAGTGCGCAGGCGCTAAGCCTGTTAAGGTTTGTCGGTTACAAAACTCACTCGTCATACCGAGGCAAATTTAAAGTATCAAGCTCAGAAGTTTTTTACCCCTCCTGTGGAGGGCTGGAAGGTGCAACAAACTCATCCAGGTCGATTCCATCTGCAATCCGAGTGGCAGCGGCGATGAAGGTCTCCATGAAAGATCGGAAATCATGCTTCTTGGTGTTAGCCACCCTAAGGGCCGCCAGCTTGTCCTCTCGTGCATCCTTGCAGTGAACGCGGACCAGAGACAGAGCAACATCCGCGCCACACCTGGCAGAAGACTTCTTCCACTCCTGCACTCGACTTGGGACCTCGTTCAGTCGAGTCATCAGAGACTCGAGGTCGTTCTGGAGCGTGTCTCTTGGCCAGAGTGTTGTGTCGATGCGAGAAGTTGCGACCTTCAGCCTTGCGAGATAGTCGACGACAGCAGCAACGCGAGATTCAAGCCGGAGCACATTCATGGCGACTTCATCTTTCACGGGAGAGTTGATGGGATCCGGGTTTATTTCCAGTCGACCAGTCTCCTCTTCAAAGTTCTGGCAAAATTCTGCAAGTACAACCACCGAGTCAAGACAACAATCGGAGATCACAGTTAAAATGTCTGTTTGATACAAAAGATTACCTTCAAGCATGAGGAATAGCTTCTTGGCGAGTCCACCCAGATAAGCCTACAGATCGTTCTTCTTTCCCACCAACTCACTGGCCTTGTCATTCAGGGCAATCTTGTCACTTTTCAGTCGACTAACCTCCTTGTTGGCAGCATCAAGAGCAGCTTTCAGATTTGGTGTTTTCTTCTTCAAGCTTGGTGACTGAAGCCAGCTTCTCATCTGCGAGCTTGGTCTTCTCTAAAGCCGCTTTCTGCATCTCAGCCAAGTCAAGGTCTTTCTTCTTCAGGGCATCCCTCACTTTGTCTGCAAAATTACAGTGAGATCAGACTCTGAAACAAACGAGAGGCAAAGGCAGTCGTCGAAGTCCTCACCAAACATACCTCGAGCTTCAAGGTCGCAGGATTTCAGATCAAGCTCGAGCTGGATGTGTTTGTTCTCCAACTCAGTATAACGAGCCGCAAGGTCGCAGGATTTCTACGAAGAACCAATCGACATATGTCAAAGACAATTCACTTCCGAGTGACTAAGGAAAAATCATAGCATTTCTAAGACTACGGCCGAATACAAACATTCGACCATAGTCTCAGGGACTACACCCAGTGGGTGCACTCAGCGTGCCCCCACTAGTTTCATCAGTTAGAGTCGACCAGTCGACCAACAACAAAAAAAACAGGAGGTGTTCTTCAGACTATAGTCGACTGCCAGCAGTCGACCACAGTCTCGGGGACTACACCCAGTGGGTGCACTCAGCGTGCCCCCACCGGTCTATGAATCTATTCGACCTAGTCGAGTAAGGAAAAAACTTAAGACATAAAGACTATGATCGACTGCCAGCAGTCCACCATAGCCTTAGGGACTACACCCAGTGGGTGCACTCAGCGTGCCCCCACTAACCCGGAATTTCAATCGACACACCCAGTGGGTGTAGGACAAACTCTAGGAATTTCAGAAAGAAGAGTTTTCAGATATCATATCCTAACAGAACAGGCAGTGATCGACTGACTTGAACATTACTCTGAAGAGCTGAACTGGCATCATAGGCTGCCTGGCTGGCTTCTCGGATTGCCTTCACTTGCTCCATCATGACCCCCGCTTGGCGTATTGCTTCTTTAGCAGCACTAGCTTGGTCTTCTGGGACGTGGTAAGTTGAGAAAAGCGAGGGTTGAGCAGCACTCGACGATGAAGGACGAGCACTCGTCAACGGCACCGCAAAGGTTATGGTAGGCCGAGTGACATTGTCTCCCCCCACGACCAATGTCTCGGATGCTGGCACGTCCTGAGTCGCCTTGCCAGCATACGCTTTCTTGTTCCTTCTCTGCCTCAGTGGTTCCTTGTCGTCATCGTCGGGAAGGTCGATAACGACGTTAGATGAAGCTGCAGAAAAAGAATCAAAATTAGAGACAAGAAGCCAATCGACTGAAGACGAAACTACAAGAGTCATACCAGGTTTTGAAGTAACAGCATCCTCCATCTCCCGATCTTCAGCTCTGACCGAGGTATCAGAAGTAGCAGCATTGCAGTTCCAGAAGTCAGTCGATTAGCTCATGAGTCGACCAAGAACAAGTTCATGTGGAACAGACAAACTCAAGCTACACCATTACCCTGAGATAGTGGGGATCACCATCTTCATCTTCGGAAGACCTTCGCCGACTTCGACGGCGCCACTCGAGATTGCTTCGGAGCTTTCTCAGTCGGCACCAGAGAAGTAGTCCGAGGGCGCTTGGACGACTGCGTGACGGTTGCGACCCCCTTACCACGCTCGACCGCAGGATCATGGACAAGCTTCGAGCGTCTTTCCGAGCGAGGAGGTACAACTTCCTCCTCCTCCTCCTCCTCTTCCTCCTCACCAGAGTCATCATCCTCATCATCGTCATCAGCATCCGGATCCCACTCCTCCGGGCTTTCGCCCCCACTTCCTTCCTCCTCCTCAGTCGGTGTTTGCGCTCCATTGGGCATCGAGTATAACTCAGTGGTGGCCTGCCAGACAACAAAACAAAACAAAGGTCAATCGACTAATTCGCAGTGAAGCAGAATGAATAAAGCAAGATTACAATTGGAGATAAGTGGTCATACCGTGTCCGGTATGTAGGTACAGTCGAGTGGTGGGATCCTCCTAGCCCCTCGAGGGTTGTCCTTATTCTCTGTGATTGCGGTCACCCACCTCTCCAGTGTGGCATCGTCGACCGCTTCTGGATGAACCCGAGTGGTGTCTTCGGTACCACAGTACAACCACATCAGGTGGCCTCGGTACTGAAGCGGTTGGAGGCGCCGTCTAAGGAAGACCTCCAGAAGATCCATACCCGTCACTCCGTCCCGAACGAGTTGGACTATGCGCTCCATCAACATTTTTACCTGAGCTTTCTCCTCAGGAAGCACCTTCAGAGAAGAGGGTTTGTCCACTCGGTCCATGGAGAACGGAGGGAGACCAGTCGACTGCCCCGGCGTCGACTCGTCTTGGCAGTAGAACCAAGTCGACTGCCACCCTCTGACTGACTCGGAAAGGGTCATGGCCGGGAAAGTACTCTTATTCCTCATCTGAATCCCAAGACCCCCGCACATCTGGATAACCTTAGTCCTCTCATCATCCGGACTCGCCTTTTTCACCGTCTGTGAGCGACAGGTGAATATGTGCTTAAAGAGAACCCAGTGTGGTCGACAACCCAGGAAGTTCTCGCACATGGACACGAAAGCAGCAAGATAGGCAATGGAATTGGGAGTGAAATGGTGGAGTTGCGCCCCAAAGAAGTTCAGAAACCCTCGGAAGAAAACACTCGACGGCAGAGAGAATCCACGGTCTACATGAGTGGCTAGGAGAACACACTCACCCTCCTGCGGCTGTGGTTGACACTCGGTCCCCGGAAGCCTTGCTGAACCGTGGGAGATCAGACCCTCGTTGGCCAGGTCATTGAGATCCTTCTCGGTGATGGTCGAGCAGATCCAATCCCCTTGGACCCAACCTTTTGGCAGGCGGGACCTTGACGAAGATCCGCCCCGACTGGACGCTCTCCCCTTCGCTTTCCCCGTCGCCGTCGCCTTCTTCGCGCGCTCCAAGGCCGCCGTCTTCTCCTTCACCATTGTCGCCGGCGAAGCACACGAGGAGTGGATAGGCGGAGGCGAGAGCAGGCACAGCGGGCGGAGGCAAAGAGGGCAGAGAGGAGAATGAGAAGGCACTGTTCAAAAACCCTTGCCCGACGCTTTATATAAGGACGCTTCCGAGTGGCTGACAAGTAGGCCCGGGCGGTCCTGTCACATCCCGAAACAATCGCGCACGCATGATACGTGGCGAAAAAGGCGGCGCAGAAATCGAGACGTCCACGCCTTATCCCATCCGAGTACCGCGGTCCGCCCCGCTTCGCGCGCTTCCCAAAATTCGGATCCCACAAAATCCGCTAACGGCAGATCAATCTGTCAGACGATAGATTTCCTGCGATCCGTCGCTCGGAAGTTCACTAAGTTCAAAAGTTCACTCGACAGAAGAAAGGAATGGATCAAGGCGACTGAAAGAAAAGTTAATGCCAACGCCAAAAAAGAAAAATCGCTGATCCAGGATACGACATAATCAGAGCACGGGAAATAGGTCGGAGAAAATTATCAACCCCTTCCTCACTCGAACCTCGATCCATTCGGGGGCTAATGATGAAGTCATGTACCTAGGGTAGGGTCATGAACCTATCTAGGATACCCTACCCAAGGACATCCTTAGAAGAAGCTACCTTCCAGTCGACCAAGAGGGACTTCACTCGACGAACTCAAGGAGACTCGACGATGAAGATAGCCACTCGACCATGAAGCTAACCACTCGACGGCCAGAAGACCTAAAGTCACTCAGCACGTAACGGTCTGTCATTAAGTAGCTTCAATAGTCTTCATGGCGCTTTATAAGGGCGTTACCAGTAACCCCCTGTCTTAATGTACTTTAAACCCTGCATAACTGAGGGCCGGAGGGGTCTGGCGAACTCTATGTAAGCCACCCCCCTCCTCAGTGTAAAGGGTTCGCACCCCTGTAACTCATACACACAGAAACCAGTCGACCGCCTCCGGGCTCCGAGACGTAGGGCTGTTACTTCCTCCGAGAAGGGCCTGAACTCGTAAATCCCTTGCGTATACAACTACTCCATAGCTAGGATCTTGTCTCTCCATACCTACCCCCATTGTAATGTCAGACTTAGAACCACGACAGTTGCTTCACCCCAACTTAAAACTTATAAGTCACCCCCTTTTACGTGGGTCCTACCACATGCATGATGTGGATTGGTTGGAAAGGTGTGGTCAGTTGACTTATAAGTCAGGTGACAATCAAACAGGCGTGACTTATAAGTCACTGGTTTTAAGTCACCTGACTTATAAGTCAGGTGACTTATTGAAACCAAACAGGCCCTATGGATGAATTTCTTTTGAGGAAGGTGACATCAAGTCCCTGGAAGTCGAGAACCATGCATGTCGCAATGACAATAACGTGTACGTATGCTATATTGCTTTCTATCTCGACGTCGAAAAGAAAAGAGGCTTTGTACGTGATCGTCTTCACTCACATGTGCCGTGAACAGTTGCGATAGACATGACCGGATCCGAAAAATATCTGGAGAAGGGCCAAACGAGCTGAACTTGCCATGTGCAGCACGGAACCATGTACGACGACGTACAGACACTGCACCAGCAAACTAAGCCACGGCAACCACCTGCATGCAGGCACGACCGCCACAGATCTTTCCTCTGCTACGCCTCCACGGCACAATCATGGACATGGCCTCTCCTCCGAGCGGAGCGTGCAGTGAGCAGGACGGCATCCCCGTCGTCGACCTGGCCGTCCTCCTCAACGGCGACGCTGGCGAACGGTCGCAGGCGATCCGACACCTCGGCCGGGCGTGCCAAGACCGGAGCAGAAGCAGGAGCACATGGACACCGGCCCGATGGACCCCGTCCGCGTCGGCACGAGCTTCAACTCCGCCGTCGACGGCGCCAGGTACTGGCGGGACTACGTCAAGATGTTCGCGCACCCGGAGCTCCACTGCCCCGCCAAGCCCGACAGCCTGCGGGGCGTAGCCGCAGAGTACGCGGCGCGCACCAGGGGCCTGCTGCTGGAGCTCACGCAGCCATCTCCGAGAGCCTGGGGCTCGGCGGCGGCCGCATTGCTGAGCGCCTGGACCTCGATTTCGGCCTTCAGATCCTCATCGGCAACCATTACCCGCCGTGCGCTGCTGACCCGGACGACGATGGGGCGATCAGGCTGCCGGCTCACTCTGACCACGGCCTCCTCACTCTGCTCTTCCAGAACGGCGTCGATGGCCTCCACGTCAAGCACGACGGCCGGTGGCTCCTCGCCAAGCCCCTCCCCGGCTCCTTCTTCGTCATCGCCGGGGATCAGCTGGAGGTGACCAACCGATCGACTCGTGTCTCTTATGATCTATCTATAGATGACAAGAAAAATCTGAACCTGCTGTGCTGGTTCGTGTGAACTACCAGCTTATAGAATTCAAATTGGGGATGAATTCGCCATGGAAGGCGGATGCAAGCTCACACGCACACGGTGTTGGCCGAAGCCACCAGTTCCTTTCCAGATCCACACACCAACGGTAATATACTAGCTTACACCCTTAACGAGCCAGTTCAGGCCTGCAAGCCACTCGGGAAGTTGCCGGTCGTGAGTGGGCCGAGTAGCCGGCCCACGAGTCGAATCATCAACCTCGCGCGCTCCCGTTTGCTCTGTTCCAGTCCCATGATCGCTGATATTCCCCCCTTCTTCAGAACCGGCTTGTCCCCAAGCCGGGGCACGAGGGAACAACTGACGAAGCGAATCCTTATCCTCCCAGGTTGCCGAAGAAGCATCCCCTCCACTCCACCGAACTAGGACTTGTGCCACCGATCGGTTGTCGGCGCGGCGAAGGCGCTCCTGCAGTATCTTAACAGGGAACTGAAGATGAGCATCAACAGAAGGAAGCGACTTGAGTACCTCATGTTGCGGATGCACACAACGCTTCAGCTGGGAAACATGGAATACAGGGTGAATACGACTAGCTGCTGGCAACTGCAAGTGATAAGCCACTTCGCCAATCTTCTCCAGAATTAGAAACGGACAAAAATACTTGAAGGCAAGTTTATGATTTGCTCTGTGCACCACTGATGATTGTACATACGGCTGGAGTTTAAGGAATACTCGATCTCCCATATCAAATTTCCTTTCAGTGCGTTTCTTGTCAGCCTGGTGTTTCATCCTTTGCTGAACACGCAACAAATGCTGGCGCACTGACTGTTGAACCACTGCTCGAGCATCCAACCACTGCTGCAAATCAACAGGATCAATTGAGTCTGAAGTTGAAATTCCGAAATGCCTAGGACCATGACCATAAAAAACCTCAAATGGAGATTTGTTAAGTGCTGAATGCCAGTTGGTATTGTACCAAAACTCACAAAGTGAAAGCCACTTTGCCCACTTGTTCGGATGAGCACTCATGAAACACCTCAAAAAACACTCCACTTGTTGATTAACACGTTCTGTCTGTCCATCAGTTTCAGGATGATAAGTTGTGCTCATATTAAGCACAACTCTTGTCCTCTTCACCAGAGCTTGCCAAAATTTGCTGGTGAAAACTGAATCTCCGTCAGATACTATATAGAGAGGCATGCCATGAAGCTCGTAAATATTGTCCAGAAAAAGTTCAGCAATCTTCTGGGCTGTATATGGGTGTTTGACAGGTATAAAATGACCATATTTTGTAAATTTGTCAATAACTACTATGATGCAATCATACTGATCAGAAGATGGCAACCCTGAGATAAAATCCATGGTCACTGTCTCCCAAGCTTTTGCAGGAACATGCAGTGGTGATAGCAATCTAGGATAGGCCACTCTCTCAGGTTTGGCCTGTTGACAAATGAGACAAGATTGCACAAATTGCTGTATCCGTTTCTTCATACCCACCCATTTAAACAGTGCTCTAATTCTTTTGTAGGTGACAGGAAATCCAGAATGACCACCCAAGGGAGTGTCATGGAAAGCTTGGCAAATTTTTGTGTGCAAACCACAGTCATTGCCCACCCAAATGCAACCCTTATACCTCAGCACACCTTGTATCAATTGAAAATTGTTTTTGGACTTAGGCTGCACTGACAACTGTTGCAATAATTCCTGTGCTTTTATGTCATCCTTATAACTTCCCACCACTTCTTCCAACCAACTAGGCTGGACCCCAGAAATTGCTAGCACTTGAGAAACTGACTGTGGTCTCCTGGAAAGGGCATCAGCTGCAGAATTATCAATACCCTTCTTGTAATCAATCTTATAATTCAATCCCATCATCTTTGTGAGAGCTTTTTGTTGCCAGGGTGTAAGCAGTCTCTGATCAGAAAGATTCACCAAACTTTTTTGATCCGTCCTGATAATGAATTCTTGGAACTGTAAGTATGGTCTCCACTGCTCAATAGCTAATAATATAGCTAGATACTCCTTCTCATAAACAGATAACCCTCTATTCCTAGGACCTAGAGCTTTGCTAACAAAAGCAATGGGGTGGTCCTGCTGCATCAGAACAGCACCAATCCCCACATCACAAGCATCAGTTTCAACCACAAATTGCTTAGAAAAATCAGGTAATGCCAAGACAGGAACATGAATAAGAGCTTGCTTCAGAGTTTGGAAAGACATCTCTGTAGCTGGTGTCCACACAAAGATAGCCCCCATTTTTAACAGACCATTTAATGGTCTACTGATCATCCCATAATTCCTGATAAACTTCCTGTAGTACCCAGTTAAACCCAGAAATCCTCTGACCTGCTTCACATCAGTAGGAGCTGGCCAGTTTTTAACAGTTGCAATTTTGCTAGCATCTGTTGAAACACCTTCACCGCTAATGACATGGCCCAGATAAGCAATTTCTTGTTTAGCAAAGTCACACTTGCTCATTTTTACTCTCCATTGTTTCTCTAACATAATACTTAGCACCCTTTCCAAATGTATAAGGTGTTCTTTCAAGGTTTTACTGAAGATGAGGATATCATCAAAGAAACATACTGCACAAGGATCTTCTCCTCTCAGAACTGGAGTTAGATCTATGTTCATTGCCCCTTGGAAGGTATTGGGTGCACCTGTCAGGCCCATAGCAACCACAGTAAACTCATAGTGACCAATATGTGTTTGGAAAGCAGTCTTAAATTTTTCTCCAGGTGCTCTGATCTGATGGTAGCCAGCTCTTAGGTCTAGTTTTGAAAACCAACAAGCTCCAACAAGTTGATCTAATAATTCATCTATAACAGGAATTGGGTATTTGCTGTTAATTATGAGAGCATTAACATGTCTAAAATCAATGACCAACATCCAATCTCCTTCTTCCTTTTTATTAACCATCAGAGCAGGCGATGAGAAGGGAATGTTGCTCACCAGAATTATCCCCCTTTGTAGCATTTCCTGCACCTATTTTTCCATTTCCACCTTCAGATGAGGAGGAATCCTGTAGGGTCTGATGGACACTGGTTGAGCACCAGGAATTAATGGTATGCTGTGATCGTACTGTCTTCTGGGAGGTAGACCTATGGGAGGAGAGAAGACCACTGCATACTTGTCCAACAGAGCCTGAATTTCAGGTAATTGTTCCCTTTGTTCAGGAATAACATTCTGAAAAATAGCCATAACTATAAAAGCACATTCCTCAGGCAGATCTCCTTGCAAGGTGACAGTAACACCCTTGTACTAGAATGAAAGCCACTTCTGTTCCCAATCAATGTACATGGGGTTGTGTTTGGCCAACCAATCCAGACCCAAAATGCCATCATAACCCCCTAAGGACAATAGTCTGAAATCATGTGAAAATTCCTAGCCTTGACAAATCCATTGACATTGTTTCACTTGTTGTGAGCAAGTCAATTTTCCTCCACCTACTACCTTCACTGTAACTGCTTTAATGTCAGTAATTTCTGGAAGCATGGAATGCAAGGAGCTGTCCAAAAATGAGTGAGTGCTGCCAGAATCTACCAGGAACTTCAGCTCTGTATTTTTTATACTTACTTGCAAGGACAAGGACAGTGTGGACACACTATTGCTTGTAGCAGCTACTGACAACAGCATGAGATTGTCAGAATCACTATCTGAATCATCCTGGGAAGGAGTGGAGCTTTGCAACTGTTCAATAAGCTCTTGAACCACATGTAACTGGACTGTAGATTTGCATTGGTGGTCCTTGGACCATTTCTCTCCACAAATGAAACACAATCCCTTGGCCCTCCTAAAATTCCTAAGAGAAGTCCATTTATCTTGAACTGGCAGGGATCTGTGGCCTTCAGTTGGTTTCTTATCTTCCACAGTCTTTGCCTTGTAAGGATAAGTTCCTGGAGGGTTAATGCTCTTTTTGTTGTGGAAGTATACTGCATTTCTCCCAATTCCTCATGGAGCAGGGCCAACTCATAAGCAGTATCCAGATCGCGTGGTTTTTGCATGGCAATGGCCATCCGAACACCTGGTTTCAGACCATCGATAAAATGGGTGGTGTAGTGCAGAGGATCAGGGCTGAACTCATATGCAGTGAGTTGGTCATACAATTCTGCAAATTGTTCCACATACTCCTCCACCGACCCAGTCTGGTTAAATCTGAACATCTTTCTCAAGAGATTCTGGTGTTGGTTCCGGCCAAACCTCGTCTGCAATAGGTTGCAAAATTTGGTCCAATGCAGTTCAATAGTTCGCCTCTGCACTGACTCCAACCACCGAGCTACTGCACCTTCAAACTGGGCAGTGGGATAAGATATCCACCTGCTGTGGTGAGTGCCCCATAACTTGAAGTAATCCTCACATCTAGCTTGCCATAACTGTGGATTCGACCCGTCAAACCGCAGTAATTCAACTCGGGGACCTGAGTTGTACTGCTCACCTTGATCCAGAGCAACGAGTTCGCGGGGCGACTGGAATTCCCGGGGAGACGACAGATCACGCGCTCCGCGAGCCGGGGGTGGAACGTAGATGTTCTGGGTACACGCTTCTCTGGCAGCAGACGAGCTCCGGGGCCTGGCCTCATAGTCAACCTTGTCGACTCTCTCTAGATCGAAAAGGATCTGCTCGATGTCGAGATGGAGCTCGGAACGGACACCGTCGACGCGGGCCATGATGAGCCCGTCCAGGGTCCTAGTCGATTCCTGGAGCAGCTTGGTCATGGACTTGAGGAGATCGTTGCTATGTACCTTGAGGTGCTGCTCGAGATCGTCGGTGACAGCCGCCTTGACGAACTCGTGGATGTTGCGGCCTTCCGCCGACAGCTTCTCCATGGCCTTTCACCGGCGAAATTCACGGAATCTGGTGCGGTGGGGGTGGCGGGGAAGCTCCATGATGGAACGGCTCTGATGCCAGATGTGAACTACCAGCTTATAGAATTCAAATTGGGGATGGATTCACCATGGAAGGCGGATACAAGCTCACACGCACACGATGTTGGCCGAAGCCACCAGTTCCTTCCCAGATCCACACGCAACACACACCAAGGGTAATATACTAGCTTACACCCTTAACGGGCCCAGTTCAGGCCTGCAAGCCACTGGGGAAGTTGCCGGTCGCGAGTGGGCCGAGTAGCCGGCCCATGAGTCGAATCATCGGCCTCGCGCGCTCTCGCTTGCTCTATTCCAGTCCCATGATCGCTGACATTCGTGTGTTGCGAATGGTATGCAGATTGTGAGCAATGGAAGGTACAAGGGTGTGCTCCACCGCGCATTGGTCGACCGAACCCAGGCGAGGATGTCGTGCGTGAGCCTGCTCAGGCCGTGCCTGGACGCCGTTGTCGAGCCAGTACCAGAGCTGGCCGTGTCACCCCTGGGCCTAGAGTTCGGGGGGTCAGGTATAGGTACTACATGGAACACCAGCAGAGCAACAAGCTCAATGAGAAGGCAACACTGGACCTCGTTCGGGTGTAGCGTCACATACATACTCACACGCCTAGCAATTCTTGAATTTACTAGGTAATTATATTGCCCGTGCGTTGCTACGGGAGTATATAATCTAGTTGTTCTACCATGTATATCTTTATGGCACATTTTGATTGTTCTAACATACTCCCTCCGTCCGAAAATACTTGTCATCAAAATGAATGAAAATGGATGTATCTAGAACTTTCAATGACAAGTATTTCCAGACGGAGGGAGTATGTCCTTAGGGCACCTCAGGCCGCATTGTTTACTTATTTTTACCATTAAATCATTTCTTTCTCCTACTTTCTCAAGAGTTGCTAATGTAGATGAATTTTAGAATTTTCCATAATGCTTCCTCCAAACAAGCTATCCCTCCTACTTCATCTCACTCTAGCAGACACTATGCATCCTAGCGTCTATCTCCCTTCAAAAGATAGGAAATGGACTGTTCAAACGTTACTATATTGAGAAAAGAGCAAATGCATGATTCTCAGGAAGCGTGTATTTTTTTTAAAGGAGGAAGACCCTCGGTCTCTGCATCTGGGCAATGCATGCAGCCACTTTATTAATTATTCACAAAGACCTTACAAAGTAGTACATCAATAAGTCTAAAGTCACCATATCTTGGCAACATATGTCGCTACTTCTATCCACTTGATGAAGGGGTGCCGATAGTCCGAGCCTAATACCAAACAGACCTCGCACCTAAGCCTAACATATAAAACTGGAGGCCTCAGCCAAGCCATATACCTAGTCTGGGGCACACACCAGTCCGGCGCACTCACAGAGGCCCCCGCTGCCATCTTCCACCGATCCATCTTCAGAGCTGGTACTGACACCATGACCATGCCAAGTCTGTCAACGACGCCACCACGCCAGACATCGTCCATTCTCATGTGCGAGTCCATCTACACACATTGAATGCCGAGACTCCACTGCGCCACGCCGCCGAGATCCACAGTCGTCGATGTGTAAGATGAAGCACCGCTCCACCAAAGATGTTGTCCGCTTGTCCCTCGAGCCCGTGCACACCTCCAAGACTGACGCCCCCAAGGGGAAAACCACACAAGAGCGTCGTTGTCATCCGATCTACTGATCTAGGGTTTCCCAGGGAGGTAACAGGTAGAGGTCTGAAACTTCTCCACGGTGATATCTTCAAGAAGAGAACGACACAGAAGAGCCCTGCCATCGCCGGCCTTGGCATCTAGCCGAGCGCAAGATTTTCACCCAGATCTATTCAAAGAACCTCCATCTACTCTTGTGTACGGATCACCGCCATCTCTACCGGGGACTGGAAGTAGGGCCCAGACCACCGTCGCCTGACCAGTCAGTAGTCGCGCTGCGCGAGCAGCAGGGCCACCTGCATGCCCCACCCGCGCCACCGGAGAGACCTAGACCAGACCGCGTTGTCGGCCCAAGAGAGGACGATGCCACGTACGACCAACAACCATCGTCGCCAGCCCATGCCATCGCGCCGCCACACCATGCTGCCACTAGAAGAAAGCGTTCTGCGCCGCCATCCTAGGGCATGAGGAGAAGAAGGCCTCGCCGCCACCTAGGCCGATCGCGCTTTGCCCGACGACCTGCGCCAGTGGTGGCGAGGAGGGGCGAGGGACGGCAGATCTCGGCTCCCCCCGGCCGCCCGCGGAGACGGCGCGAGGAGAGGGATGAGGGGTCTGTTACGAGGAAAGGGGCCTCTATATCAAATCTATCTTAGTAGTACCAATGTATGGCAAATGTTTTACTAATGCTGGGATATTGAACAATTTTAAGTAATATAACATAAAAACATAAATGTGCAAGCCAATTGGTGAGGGGAGTCATCTGGAAGATAGTGCACACCATCTTCTCTTGTTCTCCAAAAATTCTCCGTGGCTTCTAACAATACCTCTATCCATGCCTTGTTGCCCAACATCCTTTTT